>NW_027112575.1:42599-64220 GCF_000696795.3 Halyomorpha halys
TGCATAACCAACCACGTAATAATTACCTGAATATTGTAAATATATTCAATAAAAATGATAGGCATAACATTTGTATATATATGTGTGTATAATTTATATTCATAATTTAAATAACTGTGATGCTACTATACTGGAATACCCCTATCTGTACCCCTGAAGGTCCAGAGGTGAACTAATAGGAAAAGGTCATAAAAAACGTTTTGTTTTGGTTTTCATATAATGAGTTTTTGTTTATGTTAGTAACTTTGTCAAGATTCTTTCAATTACTTGTAATAGTAAACTATTAGACTAATTAAAAACTGTGGAAAGGGACTTTTACTCGATTCTATTGTTTTAGGTAAATAGAATAGTGTTTCTACTTTGATGTACTTTCTTAGTACTTCTGTAACCTTACATTATATATACATATATACGAAAAAATGGCATAAAAGAGGAGTGTGAAATTAACAACCATAAGTTGGCATATGTTGAAGAGTATATTTATCTTGATCATTTAATATCATTCACAGATAGATGACCAAAAGAGGTCCAGAGGAGATTTGCACTCGGTTGGAAAAAGTTTTGGTCCCTCAGGCATATAATGAACGGAAAAATAGGTATTGACCTTACAAGGGGTGTCTTCGATAGTTGCATTAGCCCAGTGGTCCCTTAGATTGCCAAACATGGTCACTGAATATATCTTAGGAGAGGAAATTGCAGGTGTTGCAAAATAATATTGGAAGAAACATTGTGAATGTGAGGAAAAGTGATCGAATAAATAATGCTTGGATTCTGAAAGAAACAGGACTCACTGACACACTGAAGATGACAAGATTGAGCAAATGGAAATGTGCAGGGCATCTCCTTCGATGCAAAGATGACAGTTGGTCAAAAATTGCCACAGAATAGACTCCATACGACCTTCAAAGAATAAGGGGACGTCAAAAGAAAAGATGGAGCGATATGTTAAAGAGGATGGCTGGACCTCTCTGGTGGAGAGCTGCTAGGGACAGGGATGTCTGAAAGGAGAAATGGAAAGAACTCGCCTCCCAATAGGGCTGGTCACCCCGGGAAGTATTGATTAATATATATATAAATTTTTTTCCCTCTCTATCTTCTTCTTTAAATGTTTAGTTATGATTTTAATTTATTGCATAAGTAAAAGGCTATTTCCTTTCATATATAGGACAGGGTTGCTGTCAAAAAGGACCACAGAATAATTTACAACTATTTATTATCCGACGTTTCGCCCCACTTTGTAGAGCGTTTTTGTTCTTTTTGTCAGCAGCCCTGATCATCTTCTTCATATTTATTAATTTACTTCCTTCCTTCCCTTACTCTAACACGGGTTCAGTGGAGGTAGTATGATACATTTAATTAGGTATTGATAGTTGACTGGAGATAAATATGTGGAGAAAACATGTTTCATCACCATCATCTTTTATTGTTATCATTCTACTACTATCTAGTTTCATGGTTATTAATTAACTATTTTATTTTCAATTCATTGTTATATATATTTCCAAATTTGTTGGTTTATTTTTTTCTTTTAAATATTGTATCTAGCCTTAGGGAATGATTGAAAATTTTTGGAAATTGAGTGGAAACACATGTTACATGAAATTTTAAATTTTATAAAAATATGAATTTTTGCTTGGAAGAATATTTTAAATAATATTTTTGCCATAGCACCTAATGAATGTAATCAATGTAGTAAAAACTACATGAATGAAAAGGTATCAGTTCATATTTATCTATTTATACTTTAACAAACACCTATTGTAAAGGGTTTAATAACTTCGTAAATTTGGTTGAAACGTAATTACAAAAAATATGAAAAATTGAAAATAAAAAATCTATTATATAATATAATTAATTTACAGTATGACAAACAAGATAGAGTACCTCGATAAGGTTTTTACTGAAAATATAAGAATAGCTTACTTACTTCGGGAAGACGTTGGGTTGTGTTGGATCGAATTATCTGATAATAATTATAGAGTTCCCCCAAAATTACCATTTAAATGAAGACTTAATTCTATTTTCTCTGACCCGAGGCTCCTACTCCTTTTTAATTGCTCTGCCAATTTCGTTTCGCCACTTTCCATCCTGAGATATTCATCTATACTTTACAATAAATGTTTGAACTTGGATAAAAAGAAATTAATAAATAAATCAAAATATTCAATTCTGTGATAAAAGGGCTACTATATCCCGACGGACCGGGAAGTTTGCAGCAACCTCTAACTACATATTTAGTTAGTAAATGTTGATTTGTCGAAGAGTTAAGCGATTGTGATTGTTGGTCTTGAACTATTTGCTTGTGTGTGTAATGGGGCATAATGGGTTTACTTAGATAGTAAAGTGGAATTACAAACGTGATTCCTGGTGTTGTATTAGTTGACAGGCAAATATCATGAAAACGAAAATAACGCTAAACTATTGATTTCATATTTAATTATTTCCATATTTATGCTTTATTTTTTGACATATTGTTTAGTTTATTTTCTTTTTTTTAATTACAAATCTGATTGCATAGTATAAATTATTTTTCGGTTTCTATCGAGATTATTTTTACACGTATTTGTAGTTTTCGGTAGCATAAATAACGTGAAAAGTGTCACTCATCCTGACGTTTTCCCAAACCGCTACTGTCATGTTGCAATGTCAGGCTGTCCACGATACGTTAGGTGGTTCATTTAAGAACCATTTAACAGTTTCATTTCACTGATATGCCTCAAATATTCGTGTCTAAGAGTTGTAACTGATCGTTCAGGATCTATAGAATACTACCGTTCAGTGTTGACGTATATTTCAATACGTTAATCGCTTGACGAACCGTGATATCTTTAGACAGTGATCTTCTGTGCTAAACGCTACGAACTTTGAACTTGTATTTTATATTACTTTTATTTCTATTTTATTATTACTAATCTTTCTTAATTAATTCTGTTCTTAAACGAAGTAATATCATCTATTACTTTAGTATAGCTTATCAAAACTCCCACGAACAAGTATGATTGAGCGTTCTGACGGACAAAATAAAAGCAAGTGGGAGTTCGAATTCACTAATAAATTAATTTATAATTAATTAATTACAACAAATAAAAAAATATTAGTATTTGCAGATACCATATTTTACAATAAGCTTTATTAATTATTAAGTACATAGTATCTGACATTTAGTGTGATTTAAAACTTTTTTTTAATCTTGTAAACATATATTAATGTGAATGTAGCTTCACCGTCATTACATGAATTGACAACTATCACGAAAGACCTAGAGCGACAATACTGCCACGACAGTATATACTATCATGACAGACTAATTCAGTATAAAACATGTTGACTGCAGCAGCTACCATGTTCACCTTTGCACAAATTTGCGTTCAATGGAATACACCCAAACATTTGTAAGTAGATTCCAAATAATTAGTTATGTATTAACAAGTTTACTTATCACACACTTAAAGAATTAAATGTTAAAAATCTACTTTAGTTAAGTAGATTAAATGACGATGTCGCTCTAAAACACGGTATATGTATATTGTATATGTTTTACAGGCTCTACTATAGTTTCTTGTATGAGTGTAAGCGAATCGAATCCAAGTTACTCCGAGAAAGAGATAAGAAATAGTCTGATTTAGTCAGCGTCAGAATGTTTTAAATGATAACTAAATGTTTTACCTTCAACCAGTTATCACTTACCATAACTTAATACTGATATTATTGTTTGAAAAAATATAGAGAAATTTACAATTTACGTTTTTTACAATACAATGCAAGAAAAACAAAACAAACTGAAATAACTTAAAGGAATCAGATATAAAAAAAAATTTTAATTTCCAAATAATGTTAGATACCATGTTTTAAGGCCGAATGCCTCAATTTTCAAAATAAAGGTAATTAACAATTAAGATATTAAAACAATGCCCGTGTTTTAAATAAATGAGGGAACCTCAATTGTACATACATATCTCCATTATCTCATCCAACACAATTACTCCTTCCCCCTCCAAAAAAAAAATTATAAAAATCATTTAAAATTTAATCATCGACAATTATTATGTTATATTTCTAAGTAAGCAGTAAATGAGGTTTTTGTAATGGATTATGAATAAAAAATACAAATCTCAAACATTAAAATTGTTAAATATGCATTAAAATCAAAGTTCTTTATTTGTTGAGTACTATATTAATTTTCCTAATTAGTTTTGTTATCCCAATGAAACATATAGATGATAATTTTGGCTACATGAACATTTGTTGTGGAAATAATTATTTATTCATAATGAGATTTTTTCAATGCAGAACAATAACGGTATAATTTTGACTAGATAGATCTTTCAGTAGGTAATATATTTCTTCACTAAAAAGATACTGTACTTTTTCAATGGTGTTAATAAATGAGGGCAATTTAATGATCTAAGAAGGTTGCTGCAGTAAAAAATTTACAGCACTGCTTATTTTTCAAAAGGTTATAAAAAAAGTGATGTTAGGAAATATCATTCCCCTTTAATGACTCATTTTACGATTACTCTAACCCTTAAGCAGACAAAAATAAATATGAATTTTTCATGGAGCATTTTATTATACTTGTTTTCAATAATAATAGCCGAATAAATATTCTAATCTTCATTATTCAGCCTACTATTACAAAATTTGAAGGAGTAAATAAAATAAATATTTTAGTTATTATATACCAATCGATCTCATTTTTAAAAACAAAGATAATAAGAAAAAAATATTGTTCATTGTGTTTAATGAGTTTAAGTGTATGGAAATTACAAAATCCAAAAGTCGCTATTAATAAAATAGACCAAAAAAATTGTATTTAGTAAAAATCAAATCAAATTCGTTTTGAGTGTCCATAAAAAGGCTTAGATAGGAATTTGCATACATTTGTGCCTAATTTAATTTTTGGAGGATATTTTTTTCTCTTGATGTTCCTCGTTCACGAAATAAATTCATAACTTCTCACAGTATCACCAAAATCCAATTTTACTACAACTGTTAGAAAGCTGAATTTCCACTCTTCCAAACTACATAATTATTTTATGATTTTATAAGGAAGAAAAGGCAGTTTCAGATAAAGGAAAAATAGTCAAACCTTTTATCTTATATGACCAGCTCTAATTTTCTTACGAAGGTCTGACTGATTTGTACCATTTCGTGAAGTTTAAACGAACTTCCGTGTGGATTAACGGGATCATGTTGAAGTAAGACAAATTCGTATCGGATAATATTTTGGCTCCATGCATTCTGAATCTGACAGCCATTTTAGACTACTCAGCTGGTCAAAATAACTACAATTACGATCACGTATTCTTGTAGGAAATTTCTGAAACTATTTTTTACTTTGGGTGTTTTAGTTATTTCGCACCGTTTGCGAACAATTCGAACTGTAAAATATTGTTTGCGGTTTTTGGCGCTTTACGCCTTTATCAAATTTTCTATCAGTAAATAAAATTATCCTATCCCATCGCAAATTCCAGAGGTAGAGAAGGACTAGAGATTAGGGGAAACATAGACATATACATATGCAGGATGTTGACATTACAATTTAGTTCATTTTTTTACTGTGTATTTAATGCGTATATAATACAGTTTATTCAATCTCATTATGTGAAAGACGATAAGACTGGTTCGAGGATCTCAATATATATAAACATATTCTAGAATTTTTATCTTAAAAAATATTTTCAGACAAGGAAAATTATAACATATATTCTTATGAAAAATTTTGGTTAAGACCTTTAGTCATAAGACAGGCGAAATATTAATTCAGATATAAAATAAAAGCGATGTTTATTCTCAGGGAAAATAAGGCTAAATATCGGCGAGTCTTAATACTGTTTTTTTTCTTGACTGGAGCAGAGGTTGGGCGGATTTATGATTTTTTGCTCCTCTGTTTAATCAGCGGCCCATCCAATCCCTATTAGAACTTTAATCGAGCGAGTTCGCTTATTATCTAAATGGATCAGCTGACGAGCAATTAATCTCAGCTTGGATCAGCCGAGCCACATGAAGAAGCCACCGCCAGTTGAAGTTCAAAGTATAATCATCATATATCTTGAATTAGTACTAAAGAGGCACTAAGTTTCTAACTTTCAAACATAGCTAAATCAACGAAGAAACAGAACTAAAGACATATCCTACGTCTTTAATTAAGTTTGCCATTTCATTAAGTTAATTACTTTTCGGGATAGAGCTATAAACTGACCATTTAATTATATTAAATAATAACAATAATTAAGGAGAAAAATTGAACAGTGTAGAGGGATAAAAAATTCATTTTTTCTTCTCTTTTTTACTAAAAAATAACAAACATTTATTTATATGAAAAAACTCTTATTTCCTAGCAGTAATCTGAAGAGCCTAAAATATATTTCTATAAATAAATAAAACAAATTACTGCCGTGAATTAATCATAAATTTAAATTTAGACAGTCTAATATTCCATTAATCTTACAAAAAATAATACAGTGCCTTGAATTTAAAATAGGTACAATTTACTTAAAATATCTAATATTATCAAACGTCAGAAAAAAAAATTGTAACATTTTTATAAAAAACAATATTCAGCTAATGAGAAAATTTAACTATCCTTCATCTAAAATATTTCTTTATAAAATACTAATTCTAACTTAATAATAATAAACACAATCCATTAGGTACAATCTTAGAAAGCATTTTTTTCTGTTTTTTATGGTTTGTAAATTCTGATAATGTGAGTATTTATCCAAAAAATACTTATAGCATAGAGAAAAAAACAAATATGAAAAGTTTATCACCCCCTGGAAAGATGTTGACAGTTTGTTTTTTTTTGTTTAAGTGCCGCTGCATATTTTAAGGATTATTGCCAATAAACCCTAAAATATTACAATTAACTGGAATATAAAGTTTTCCCAGAATCAATATTGTTTACCCAAATCTTCATTTCTTAAATTCATTTTGAGAAATACCATGAAAACTTCTATCATCAGGAAAATAACCGTTATGAACTACTTTATGGTGCATTTAACAAGCCTAAATTGAACCCTCTACTCGTTCGACATTTTCTTACGTACAGATTTTCAAACAGTTCAAACGGAGAAAAACTTTTTATTAATTTGGTATATTTACTGAAAAATAGCATACTAAAGAAAACAATCATTATAAACTACGCCAGTTCCTAATAGTTCCTGAGATATAGAACTTTTCTCAAGATATCAATCATCATATTCAATGTATTGCAACATAAGTTGAATAAACATAAAAATCGTTTAGTAATATTTATTAACTGTATGTATGTAATAGGGAATGCATATAATAATGGAATATTTTGTAGTGACAAATATCTAAAGATGAATTTATGGTGAATCATATTTCTCAATTATAACTCAGTAATTCTTATAGTGCTCTACAAAGTAGTTTGTAATGTTTATTTTCCTATTTCCTATTTTACAAGGACATTTATGTTGATATTGTATATTCAAGGTAAATATATTAAACTATTTGCCTACAGAAAATGTGCACCAGATGTTGAGAAAATACAATATTCTCAAAAAAATTATTTTTTAAATAGAAGTATCTGAACTGATTTCGTAGGATGTGGTTCGCATAGTCAAAACATCGGATAATCGAAATTCATTTAAAAAAAAAGAAAGGAAAATGCAAGACAATTATCGTGTTTGTATAAGAAAAAAAATTACTGTGGAGTACAGTTTAAAAAAATTAACGTCAATAAAACCTACACCTACTTGTAACCTTTCCGAGAAACCGGTTCGGATAATTAAACGTTCCAATAATCGGCGCTCCACTGTATATGATGTTAACACTACAATGAATACATAACAGGAACCTTAATTATCTTTTTTTATTAAATTACAATTACCTATGACCTATTGTTTTCTAGTTTTATGCAATAAATCGAAAAGTTATAATGTGATGCCAAAATTGTTCCCTATTTTAACGCGCTTCCTTAACCACATGGTTGGCAATACTATATCCTATCGTAAATATAAAATCCAAATTAAAACCAGAATAATAATAATTTACTTATGGAGCAACCCCCGTAAAAATAGACTTTGCCCGTAAAATACATAAAATAAATAATAAATTGTAGTAATTTTACAAAATGGTGAGTGACAGATCATTTATGTAAACTAATAACAAAAAATATACCTAAGGTGGGGTAATTACATTGATCTGAATACAAAACACAAAACTACATTCTATTGTGACGATAGGTATCCAGCTCTAAGCAAAAGGTTTTTGCTGTCACAAAAAGAAGTTGAAGATCCAATTCTGAGGTTACTGGCAGAAATTCATACAACTGATTTTGGTTAATATTGATTAGTTTCCGAATGTATCAGATTTGGTTCTCATGTTACACGGAGCAGTTTGTCAAAAAATGGAAACAATCCTCCAGTGCTGTTCCATCACAAGCTCGACAAAGCTTCTATGTGTCCAAAGTATATTTGATTGGATTGACACTTGGAGTAATTGCATATTTACCAAAGAGTCATAGTTGGGCAATTAATCCCAATTAAGCTATGGGACAGCTGTTTTAGGTAGCCTTGAGGTTCATCCATTTTAATGAAGAAGTGATTAACTAATTTTCTGTGCCCACGGGGGATATACTGAGATTGACTACAGGTCTTGGAGCACAGATGGGAATGAACAACTACGTCTAAAAATTATTTCATAAATAACTTTACTTAGTTCTAGATAACTTAATTCTTCAAAGTTTTTATTGAAAAGTATCTTGAGGGAAATTACGAATTGGAAGATAATAAAATTCGTTTTTTGTGATTGAATTCAACATTACCAATGGCTATTGATGTCCATTTGCACAAAGGTCTTAAACTAGCAAACAGCTACAAGAGCTTCCTAATACTATTACAGGAAACAAGAGTTCTAAAGTTGGTTCGGCTTCGGCTGGACCAGTCAGAATAAATCCAAAGCTTATTAAAGGCTAGAATTAGCGCAACTTTCAAGGCCCGCTGACAGAATTCATGAGCTAAATATAGTGACATTCGATGGAGGAAACTAAGCTTAATGGGATCACCTAAAATACTAAGCCCTTCTCGGATCGTCTAATCAAGTTTGTTATTCACCCAATAAGGACTTCACGAGTTTAATTTACTTGTCTTGTCATTTATTGGTGTAGATTTTTGTTTGCTAATTGAGATCAGGAATTCTGAGTTCAATGCTTATATAAATGGCTTCAAATTAAGCATGTTTTCTATAAATCAAAAACAGTGTATATCCAATGTGAACTACACTCAAAATACATACATAGAAATCCAATGAGTAAGGACTTCTGGCAAGGCTAAAAGTCCGAGTAGTACATTTAAAGTTGGTAAGGGAAAAATGGAGCAGTTTCAGGAGAGCAACAAGACAAAAGATGTGGAGAAGATGGTGACCAAACCGAAAGTTTTCCATGGAAAGCACAAATAATGTCAAAAAATTAAATATAATGGCTTCTGCTAGGTAACATACCCAATTTATAACCCCCTTATTACTACAGATAGTATTTTTTATAACGCCAGGTAGGATAGAAGATATAATAAATATCATATAAGGGTTATTTTCAAATGAGATCGGATAAGTCATATAAAAACATACTGATAGTTTTAAATTAGATAACAATTTTATTTTTGGTGTCATATTCTTCGGTATTCTTTCTTGCAGAATATTGCATATTCTTACATATCTGAGCAATAACATATATATGAAAACGGTCTTTAGTTGTCATAGTGGCATTGTAAGATAAACAGACTGGTTCCGCTGAAGTCGTGTTTTTACATTAGTTTGTTATAGCTGAAGAATGATATAGTACGTGGAGGGACCGCTCTGCTAGTGTGGTGGTGATAAAGGCGACTTCATACTGCAGAATCCAAAGACCTTCCCTCCACGACAACTTCAACCAGGGGAACCGTGCCTTGCCTCTAGATGCTCGAGGAAGAATACTGGAACCACTCGAGGTCCTGGCACAAAGAATTCAGGAACCACGAAGGAACCAACCAATACGAGCAGTCCTTCCCAACTCGTGTTCCCATCTTCCGTTAAGATAGTGCTCAGTCGCGTCACTTTTCTTCCAAGGTTTGGGTAGTGATACTGAGATCGCTCGTTTCCAAACGGTAGGAAAGTATGAGATCCGCATGCACAAGTTGTCAAAAAAGGAGGATTTATCCTTCCTGGAACGTACGTTTAATAGTACACACGTAATCCTATGTCTCGATACATTGTTTCCTTTAGCGCAGACTAGAAGTGACACAATCTGGCCAAAGTTGGAAAAGATAGGCTTCTCATTGGGACGCCAGATGGCAGTGATGGAGAACTGGTTAGTCGCTCGGAGTATAACCTTGAGGGCAGGAGGACAGCCTGTTCACTTGTAAACACCACCCGACCATAGGTGTACAGTCTTTTCTTGAATATAAGTCATGACCAGCTTCCAAAACGGTGTATGACATCCGGAGCTAGTCGTGCCGGAGTGGGCCATATCTGCCAGGTCATCTCGTTGATGGCCGGTTTCAAGCCGTAGTCATGCATGCGCGGGAAGCCATTATGCATATTATTCCGCTGGCCAATTAGAGCAAAGATGTGCTTCGGTGGTTTCCTAATCGTGTTGGAAAGTGGGGAGAACTGTCAATCAATCAAGTCAATCAACTGTCCTAATAACTGTCAAAGGTTTCCTATGCTGTTTAGAACCCCATTATGTAAAAAACAAAATCAGCTAAATGTAAGAAAACAAAATTGGGATTAGTTGAAAACTTGTAGAATAAAATGAAGATATGAATAAAAACTAATGGAAAGACTAGAAAGAAATCCTTCTGTATTCTAGCTGCTTCAAAAATAATATCTGTTGATAAAAATTTGATCAATATTAATATCAACAAATTAAATAGTTTTATTATTTGATAAATGTTCCTAAAGTGACGGAAAAAATTTCAAAAGATTTGAAATTTTTATTTCAAAACTAATATTTTCAGTATTCGAGCTCTTTAACAATTTTTTTAATTATTTACTACGTTTTATAGTTTTTGTATGTGAATGTAGTATTAATATTTATGCATATCACTATTATCTATTGCCAGCTTGTATGGCAGATTGTAATATTTATTAAAATATAACAGGTTATCTTTAATTTTATAATACTTTTAGAAAAAGGAAAATTATCTTATCTTTATATTGCTCGTTAAGATCTGAATTTGATAATGATATAGTCTCGTTATCCAAAAAACAATTTAAAATTCTGCGTACACAAATAACCACATTCATTTATTTATTTATTTTTTTCCGATCCCTCTAAAACAAAAAAGAAACAGTGAATTAGTGAGTGCTTTACTGTGAAAAAAAGAATAAATCATGTTGGGTATTACCTTCTACTACCTTTGGTATTTTATTCTAAATGGTACTATTTTTAAAATCCTGAGGTGAGGGCCCTCCTCGTGTTGTATCGCATAGAAGATAGAGAAAATAAAAACATTAATTAATAAGGACAATAGATAATGGTAAAATAATAAGAAAACGGTCAGGAGTCGAAAAAGAAGTGGTTGGGGAGGGGGAGGTGGTGCATTAGAAGATGGAGTTATAAGATGATGTTGATAGGGTTTTTGGAACCTTTCCTGCCCTGCCATCTCGCAGGAAGGGGGGATGGAGTGATAGAGTGGAATATTGGATTGAAGGAAGCAGGAAGACTGTCAAAGAATTTAATGTATCTCCGTGTGATGTGATGTAAAGTTTCTAGCTGTGGTTCGTTATGAATGTGCGTCGATTCATTTATTATTCTTAGAATGTTGTCTTTAACTACTCCTTCATGATAGCATTTATTATAAATAAAGTAAATAATATTCTATCGTACGATGGCCTGATATTATTGGCGACACATACTTACCTGTGGCAAATGACCCCCTATAGCTGATCCATCTCTTCGAGATGTAAGGAACAATCATTTCGCTCAAGTAGTTTTCCACTTTCCCTTTATCTCACCCCATTTTACCATTATAGAAATGGTTAGGAAAAATGCCCTTCAAGCCGAAATTAAGTGAGAAAGAATTTTCTTTTACGTTTGACTAGAAACGAATTTCTCACAACGCAGCTATAAACTTTTGAATTATTCCAATCTAGAATGCTGGGTTAGGAAGTGTGTTTCATATAATAATTTTCGTTTTGAATAATTATTTCTCGATAGAATATGTATATTTTTCTTCGTAAGTACCTCGTTGAGTGTTTGCAATAATTATTATAGAATCAAGATAATGTATATGAAATTGAGCAAGAGACAAAATTATTACAAATAACCCCAAGATGTTTATGAGAAATTTCTTAATATCCAGTTTAATAAATTTAGTTTATTTTATATATTTAATATAGTTTCTAAAGTTAAATAATTTTAAAACTAAAAACTGTTCCCTGAGTGGCTGGCTGCGAAAGATCCGAGTATTAGATCTGCGGTCTGTTGATGACAGCCATTTTCGCCAGTTGACACTCCTCGGACACGTCCCAAACTTTCCTAATACCGCCCTGTTTCGTTCTGTCCTTTGTGGTTTGAAACTTCGTGTGCCACTTTTATTAGAAAAAAACAGCGGATGAGTTCATTCTTTCTATCATCGGTAAATGATGGGCTTGTCGTAGGAAGAATTACAAAATATTTCAATCTATAATAATATTAACAGCATGATACTTGTTCATAGGTATTCATAAATTAAAATAAAAGTTTAAATAGTGTTTTATGCAATCAAAGAGTGAAACTGTTAAATGGATCAGTATTCTACTTATGGGTTGGTATAGTATTATTTTGTTTCAATTTATTATAAACAATATAATTTGTTATATATTAATTAATTTTTTTACCTCCATGTTATGTAGTGTGATAGCACTAATAAGAACAAGCCATCCTATAATCAAATTATAAAAAGAAAAATATTTATGGAAAGTTAAAGTAGATTTTTGTAATTATATGCAATAGAAATAACTGTTCTAAATCAAATGTATTCAAATATTATTATTTGCAAGTAGTCAATGGTTAATTTATTTTTTTATATATTCTGGATTTTAGCAATGATATGATTATTGTGATATATGATGGTGTTCTGTTAGAAAATGTACACCATATGTTTTTAGTTACTTATATGGATTTGTTGTTATCTCGTTTTTTATTGTTACTGTATTTTACTTAGGTGAGCTCCAAGGGAAATCAACAAACACACTTTAAACAAAAACACCTATTTATTGCAAACACAAGAAAATAAAATCATAATAAAAATAAACATGCTTCATGCATAAGCAAAGTAACCTAAACTAAGAAACAAATATGCACAAATATATTAATAACTACAATAGGGCGTGCACGATTAATCAAGGAAAAAATTATGTACTATTTACAAAAATCAAATGAAACACTACCTTCACTGTCCATGCTTTACTAGTAATGTTTTTAATAAACCTGGCCAGGAATAAATTACTTTGTTTGCATGCTTTTCCCACTAAGCGGCTAGTCTACTTCATGCAGCTTCCCACGTCGGTTTCTCATTGATGTTGGTGCTGTATAATATGATTATACCTTTTTGTAAAGACTGGTACACTGAGGTAACTTAATCATTAGCACGTGGTACTCATACTGCTATTTTACAGGGACAACCTCAACGCTACCTGTCGAAAGGTTATCGTTGCAACAGCTAGGTTTGAGACACCTGTTATTATCTAAGATCGGTAGGCGCCCCCCGCACAGATTCATAGATTTATTGTTTGTTACAATTTATTCCCTTCGTTATTATTTTTTATATTGTTGAAATCAATTTATGTTTGAATATTGTAATGTTGATAAATCAGTAACTTTGTTATATTATTTAATTTTAGAATTACAGTTACAGATATGCTTAATTAATATACCTCCCTTCACCTTATATAATTGTTTAATAATTAATGGGTCAATATGAACATAATATTGAATTTAGTGAACTATAAAGATTATAATTAATCTGAAACAATATTTTAATGCCAAAATAAATACATAATTAAGCGCAGAATTAATAACAGAAGTATTTCAATTGAGAATTGTCAACAAATATTCATATTACACATGAATGATTATGATGAATCTATAATTAACTATAGGCAGAGTACATCAATCCATTCATGAATTGACTCATAGTTTCCATCAAACGTTTCCTTATTCTTCAATCCGTTTAGTAACTAAAATTGTAAATTAACATTGTTAACAAAAGAAAAAGAGCTTTACATAAAAACATTAGTGAGCAAAACATATGTTTTATATCAAAAGTCTGTACCTACTTCTGAAAAAAATAACGTTTTTTGGACAAATTTAAATTCTAAAACAAAATCTAGATCAATTTATTTCAAAATTTAAATTTCCACATATACATTAGGTGTTATAAATCAAAAGTTTTTATTAAAATTTAACTTGCTTGAGCCATTTTTTTAAATAATAACTTTCTAAAAGTGAGTGTTTAAAATAAATATCCAATATATATTGACTTCAAACACTTCATATATTGCTGTGAATTTTCAATTACGATCTGTATTTGATTTTATTTCAAAACTTGTTTTGGATTTTTGAACTTCCATTTTATTTTACACCAAAATGTAAAACATACCTCTTAAGTAATGAGTAGCAAAGAAAAATTAATTTTATAAGGATATATCCCAAATCAATGTAACAAATATTTTACGTATTAATAATATTTAACAGAATAATTTATTTTATTTCTGTTTTTTATTATAATTATTATTTTTATTGAATATATATCTATACTAATATTTAGGATTTCTCACATTGTTAGTCATTCTTTAAGAGGGGAGAAATAAAAAATTTCTGGAGTTCTCTTTACAATACTGCAATGAATGAAAAGTTTTGTAGACAGAGAACGTTAAGTAGCTTAGCTAAAACGTGTGTGGTACACTCAAGTTTATAATCGGCTTGGAATATAAACTTATACAGCCCACTTGCTCCCCAGTATATTGTTGGTCAACAGATACGGGGTAAGGGCAATGTTTTCATATATCCATTTACTCTTATAATAAATATATATACACATTATCGATTCCTTATAAATTTTGTTATTTATTTATTTATTCCTTATTTATTTTGTACAGTGAATATAATAATTATTGTTACATTTGGTATATCATGGAAAAATATGTTACAAAATAATATAATAACAATAACAAAAATATAATTGGCTGTATATAAATTAACTGACGCAGAATGGAGTAAAATTAGAAAATTGCAGAAATTAACAACCAAATTCATAAACTTTTTGAGAAAAAATACTATTCGTACAGTAATAGTTGGCATAATAATGGATTATTAGATTAATATAAGCTAATAGGTGGAAACTATATGCATAATCCCTTGAACAAATACAAAGTGAGTTAAATGGTTAGTAAAAAAACAAAAACAGCCATAATTAGAGGAACATGATTCGAATCAAGTTCTATTAACAAAGATTAAAATAAGTGATTTTTTGAACAATTATTAAGTTAAAAAGTTTTTATTTTAATTTAGAAACAAAAAATAATAAGTTTCTAGTTTATTTTACATTTTTTTTCTCTCTTCAAAAATAGGGATATCCTCGAAAATCTCATGAAATGAATTGAGGCCCAGTGAAAAATCTTCGAATTGAATTCCATTCAACTTATTGCGTTCCGCAGTTACTGAGGACGTTTTCGAGAGGAAAAGTATTTTTCGGATTCGGGTTTGTAAGGATAAAATTAATCATGATCTCTTGATGTGAGCTGAATATCTCTTGATATACTGTTGGAACCTACAAAATTTGAGCATGGTCTACAGAAGCTAATTTTAAAAATTTTATTTACAAGAAAATAATATAAAAAGCATAACAAATGATAAGCAATTATAAATAAAAATAAGATCATAAAAGGTACTTATTAGTAAAATAAGACTGAATCATGCCTGTCAGAAAAAAAAATTATAATTATTTACATAATTTAGTTATGTAAATTATCTCCCAGCTCTTGGGCACCTTATAATACCACAAGTTAATTGAAGGAAGAAGACTCGGTAAAAGTTATGTAAATAATACATTTCATGTATTGTATATGTTTATATAGCTATTTTAATGAAGGTTACGAAAAATAAAATTACCTGTTAATTTGTTTGTTTATTTTTTTTTTAGATTTTTGATCATAAATTTGATTCTTCGTTGGTATAGGGCATTATTTATTTAGAACATGGAAGAAAACAATTAAAACATGTAAGGCAAAAAAAACTTTATTTCTTTTACTATCTATAAACCGAAGTTAATGTGAACACAAAAATTATTCTTCAATTGTTACTATTGACAGTAAATTGCTTGTTTGACAAAAGAAGTTTCATCTAAATCGTTGATCATTTTTATACTAAACATTATAGAAAAATATTTTTTTGTCCTATCTCCATCAGAATTCCCAATGCGGAACACACGCTATGGGAGAGAACACTAAAAAAAAAAAGAAGCCAAAAAATCAGTCTAGAAGATAAAATATTCCTTCTTTTAAGAATTTGGGATAGTGATTCCACTTTTTATTAAGAGATAGTGAACAGTTTATATGTTTCTTCTTTTTTTAAAAAATTCGCGAGATTTGGGGGAAAAAAAGCTCTAATTTTTATTATTTTGAAACGAAATGGTGGATGTAAATATGAATTTCTTGATGATCATCATGTGATCCGAATCACAAAGATGATCATCAAACACAAATAATTTTCATTTGCGTTTTTATAAGGCTAGTTATAATGTTGCTTGAAATTGGGAAAAGACTTGAAATACCTCCCAACTTGCTTTAAGTAAATGTTTTCAAAGGAAGATATCCGTCTAACGAGAATACGTGGGAGAGTGGGGAGGGGAGGATTATGTGTGAAAATATTCGTAGGGCATATTACATCGTAAATATCGTAACGTAGATTGACCAATTGACTTCTATTAACACGTTTTTTATAAATTTTTTCATGGTAGTTTTTTTATTCTATTTTTGGATTGGATAGTAACTTAAGGCGTCAAATTTATATGAATATATAACTTATTTTTTAGCTCACTCACAAATTTCAATTTTGCAAATAATAAACATGAAGTATTAATTTATCATAGTTATTAACGCTTACAATTTTTTTTTCACTAACGCTTCAATGAGCAGAAAATAGAACACAATATTTAAATAAATAAATAGTTCTCTGAAATTTAGATAATAAAGAAAAATAAAATGAAAGGAGTGCCGTTAGATTACATTATGGATGCCAGTCTTTGACCTGCAGTATTCAAAGATTAGAAGAAAAGCAAAGCAAAACTTTAATACAAACAAAGATATTAATCAAGCTTAAGCTTCTTAGCGTGAATCATTTGAAAAAGTATTTAAATCTCTTGTGGAAAAAAATAATTAGATTACATTGTGTAATTAGCAAAAGGTTTCTCCGGAAACTGTTCTTTATGGCTCGTACACCCCTATTACTTTTTCATTATTTTTATGGAATCTTGGAATCTTATTGCGGGATGATAAAAAAACATAAGATGTGACAATTGTTCATAACTAAACAGAATCTAAGTAATGTAAATACCCTCAATTAGGAGAAGGGCACTTAAATATTCTGTAATCACATAGTCTTTTATATTCAACAATGGCCTCTTAGAACAACTGTTTCATGTTGTATTATTGCTTTGAGGCATATTAAAACTGATTCCGACTTATTAATTATACTCCTGGTTTTAAAGACATAATAATTTATGTTTTGTTGTGTACTTTGTTAAATGAATGGATAATCTGTTGTTTTTTTTACAAGCTATTTTTTTTTTATTTTAAACGAAATTTATTTATTCCAACAGAGTGGGTATTATTTTTATAAATTCAATCGTGAGTTAATGTTTTGAATTTATAAAAGCTTAGCAAAATACTTTAACGTTAATTTTATTATTAGTTTATTTAGTTTCATTGTATATTTTTAGTTGATATCTAACAGAGCACGTAATTAGATAAAGATATAGATACGATCAATGTAAATAGAAATACTGCCTCGTCTTTAGATTTTCTTATTTGATTTATTTTTTTAAATCTTGATATCATGTGTTAGAATTTACATTATCGTTATAATTTAATTGAGGTCCTGGAATGTCTATATTACATTGGTATTGGTTCGATTCCTGCTAGGTGGGAAAATATTTAATTCTTATTGAGCTCAGCAGGTACTTGACAGGAAATTTTGGTTATTTAAGGCGAGTTGAGAAAGGACGGAAACCATGTGATAACCACAAATCGCTATGATCTTAGACATTGGAGTAAACAGATTATGATGACGAACAGAATGAAAGAAACAATTAAGTTATCAAATACTTGAGAATGTACGTAGTGACCAAAATATTTTCGGATACAGGAACTGTTGAGATGTTTAAAAAAACATCTTCGATGGAAAGTGATTTTTTTAATTACTCAGGTTCAAAGTAATTACAATAGTGCAGTTTATAAGGCCATTCGTCGCTGTTAAATATAAGCAATTATTTTCATTTGAATCCAAAGTAAGGTATGAACTGTCAATTCTTCCTTTGGAACCCTGAGTCATATATCAATATAGGTTATGACATCATATATCAAAACATATAGCCAACAAATATTTCCCCGAAGTCACGGAATGACAATATCGTAGCTATATTGCAGCATTTATTTCATCTTCGTGCCCTAAATATAAAAAGGACCGATCTTTGGAATTCAAAAATACTATTAATTACATCCAATTCATCAATTTGGCTTAAATATTTTGTAATTAGCGTAATTATTTGATAGTATTGCAAAAAGTAACGGCGCATTTTTTATTAATAAAATCAAATTTTTAAATCGAAATGAATAATAAATTATAACTTTTTTTTTTAGTTAAACCTTTGGTAAAACAAAAGAAGTAAAATGAGATCAACAAACATGAACATTTTATGGATTTTCAAAAGTATTATTGAGCAAATCGATAAAGGAGCAAGTTAAATTTATGTTTTCAACTTAAATCTTTTAGTGTATCTATCTAGTTTCATAAAAATTTAATTACCTTAAGAGCCTTTTTAATGGGATCTCTTGAAATATCATGAAGAACTACAGAATTTACACTAAGATTTGTTTAGTTTAAAGTAGATGGCATTTTCCAGTCTTAATTCCTTGTATTTGTACTTCAGAGTTACAGATGTTTTAACAATTGCTATACTGGGTAACTAATTACTTATTATGGTATAATTACATTATATCATCATTTGTCAGGAATGAAATGGTTTACCCTTTAAAAAGGAAAACAATTATTTCATAATTTAGTTTATTTATTTTATTATTTAATTTTTTTCTGGTCTAATATCTCCATTCAAGACCCATATAGTTCCAGAGAAGGAATCTAAAGATACTTTTTTCATCATCACAGCGAAATAAATAATGCCTGTTAGTTAATATTATAATTTTAATTTAAATGCCTGTTATCTAATAATTCCTTATAATTGTGTTCTTTAGTTACAGGTGTGTTAGCAATTGTTATATTGTGTAAGTTTACATATCGTTTTGTTAGCTGTCTGGAATGATATAATTTATTCTCTTATTCTTTAATTAGAATTTTGAAAACTGTTATTTCACACTTCTATTTTTTTTATTTCTTGGCTCAAAACTCTATACAGCTCAGAGTGGAAATTTTCGAAATAAATATTGACTGACTCTTCTGGAATCGAACCCACACTATTTTAAACCAGACTCTCTAGGGTAAGGGAGCCAAACTCCAATGTTGTTTCCATCAAGCTCTCTTATTATTTCACTTTAGGTAGGTACGCACAGATTGGATTTGTTCTTCTACACCGTTCGTTAAAAAAAAATTTTAAACAACTTCGGATTTCTTGTAAATTTGGTTGGTGGTTAATAGAAGAAGAATCCAGTGATGATGAGAGCGACATGGACGGTGAAGAAGTTCAGCATAATTCAGAAAGTGAATTCAGTGCCGATGACGACCACACTTGATTTAGTGGACAGCCTGGTATGTCTCGGATAAAACATTCCAACAACAATGAGTTTCCGAGAAAGAAAAAAAAACAGAATCGAGCACTGTTCTGCGTGGAAAAAATTCAGTGGAGTACATGAATATCAGAAAAGCGTAGGAGAAGAGCTCTGGAAAATATTGTAACTCATCTGCCAGATCCGATAGGACCGAGAAAAAAATAACAAAACCGTAAACTCTCTTCCAATATCCAAAATAACTCAGACATAGTAACCAAGAAATTTTGCAAAGACCAGAAGCAGCAACGATGCTACAACCAACACAGAAATCAGAGCTTTTGTGCAAATTCTCTACTTCATGGGTGAGCAGGAGTCTGCTCACTTCAACTTGCAAAATTTTCACTGAATCGGCTCAAGTTTTCGAGTGCAACCGGTTGATTATTGAAAGATGCTGTTATATGGCTTTAAAAAATAATGGCAATCCTATTTTATTTTCTTATTACTAATTTTTCAAAACAAATTTTGTTCGTTTTCTATATGTGTTTCTATTGCTTGAATGCAAACCTGGAATTACCAAGTATCTTGTTACTAAAAATTAATAATTTATTGAGCATGGGACAGAAAAACAAGTGTTGTAGTTGCGACACAATGAAGGCTAGTTCAAGGTACATATAATATAAAGGCATACTATATAGCAAGGTTACGGTTTTTTTTTTTTACTGTTAGGCGGATAGTCTACTTTGATAATTTACAATAAATTATTGTACATCTTCAGAACTGTAATATTAATAGTCATATCCACAAAAATTTGAATTTCAACAATTTCTGTTCGAAAAGTTTCATTAAATTCCCAATAAAATATTCAAATCTTATTCATTTATTATATATTTTTTATTTTTATGCATAGATTGACTGATTTTTTAATTTTTAGAATAATTATTTATTTTAAAAACTATTCGTTTAGTATAATACATACATAAATACCTTTGGGGTCACATTTGACCCCACAGTGTCTATCATGTCACAATAAAAGAGAAGTGGTGTAGGAGAGTTAATTTTCTAAGTTACCTTCTTTAAGCTTGGTTAGGGAATATAATCTTTCTTCTATAGTGTTCTTATGGAAGTTAAAATAACTATAATTGTTTCGGGCATAGGTAATGTTAGGTTACATTGATATAATTGACAATTGATTGCCTATCGATTATTTTCATGGACTCTTATTATGGACGATTATTTTTTTTTTTTTCTAATTTATGTTCAACGCAGAATGATGAGAAAAAGTATTCAGTATTCTTCTGTTGTTTAATCCAAGTTATAGCAATTATATTTCCACGTTCCTTTTGTTTTTATTTATTTCTACTGTAAGTTTAGCAAAAAAAAAAATATTTTTTTTACATTTACCACAGAAATCCACGAGTTAGAACTAACCCGTTGTCCCTGCTTTAAATAAATCGCCTCCCTAAGGCCCCAGTGGCTTCCTTCACCCTTGAACGCTCCTTATTTCCTCTGCGGACTCAGAGAATAATTGATATCCAACGGGTAGAGAGATAAAAGATTCTATAAATATGTTATTTTGGTAAAGTTTATCACCACTCTTTGATATTAAAAATGTTATTATTATTTTACAATTTGTGAATACCTGGTTGGATATGATATAATTAAATATATAAAAAATAAAAATCTGATTTTTAATAA
>NW_027112575.1:64270-81323 GCF_000696795.3 Halyomorpha halys
TATGGTATGTATTATTTCAGCCAAGTTTTCTTTATACTATTACTAACAGTACATACAGCTCGTGGTGGATATGAGAGCTTAATTTAGAGTGGGTTCGGTTCAAATCTGGCTTGTAGTGGATCAACTTATTTCGTGATGTTTACGAATTCATCAATAGTTGAATGCTATTATTTATAAAGAATTTATAATGAGGACCCAAAATTCTCTAAATTAATAAAAGAAAATATGCTTTCCGATCGATACACAAATTTAATAATATTAAATATAAGAAAGTTATTCAAAATAAGTAGAGGAAAATATATGTGCATATCGACGATCTTTTAAAATGATTGAAAAATCAACTGGAAAAGTAATTAAAAATAAATCTTTCTTTAGACTTTAACACATACCACAGGATTTTTCAACAATATCATAATATCACAATATTTAACGACAAATCCAAATGTGAGAGTTTCGTCGTTCAGCAACATTAAATTTATGACTTCATAGGCCTAGTGATATCATGAGTTACTCATAAACAAGTCATAGTCTAGGGCCAAGTCTTCTTTTTTTTTAATTCACTTTCTAGAGAAATGACATTGATATGCCTAGGCTTTTATGTCAAGCTAATAAAACATCGCTCTTTTTAAAGAATCTTTAAGCTCACTCTTTCTGTTGTAAAATGTGTACAGTTTGATTTGTCTGGATTTCAGGGCATGATATACCTGACAATTCTAAAGCAGATAAAGCTGCAAAAGCTCATCATTGAGCAAGAGCTCCATTGGACTGGATAGCCTTTAGAATTGCCTTCTATTCATTTATGATGCAGCATGTAATGGACAAAAGACAGATGAATTGGATCAACAGAAAACAAGCATATTTCATATATTATGGATTAAAATATATGGAAATAATAAATTCATAACAGAGACAAGACTTCTTACTAACATGACCCCGAATCGGAAACACCAATATTTTCTGACCAGAACGCCGATTTCAAGGACTAATTAGTACAAAGCATCAATAAATGTTTTACATTTAATGACGAACTACAGCATATTGTAAGATACCCATCTCCGATACCTGTAAAAAACGTATCAAGCTACATTAGCCCTTAAAGTTTTAAATTGTTATTATTATTATTATTGTTTATTTATTGATAAATATTAAAATCTACCACAGCATTGTTGGGCAATAAGTAATAGTGATAACTGATTACATTGATCCTAAAATAAATAAGCCTATAAGTAAAGTAAGAAAAATAAATAAAGGAAAAAAAACTAAAGCCTCTTTCTAAATATATACAAACTGAGGGATAAAGAAAGGATGTGAGGATACCTGAGTCCTTGTGAGAGGTAGAACAGAGCTCTTTGGGATCCCAGCGCATCCCTTTTACCACCTCACTGGTAATGAGCCAGTGGAGGCTGAGGAAGCGTGCTAAAGCCGCAAACACTCAACTCGAGTGGAGAATCTGACCACTGCAAGAACTCCAATTGTCCATTTTTATTTTACAATAAGTCTCTAGGCCATTGCTGTTACATCCTTCGAGGTGGATTGTAGGGATCGGTGAAAATGGATAAGGATTGAACCAATGGATTAGGGCGATTAAAAAGAATTATATGGAATTTTGGGGATTTGGTTGGTATAAGGTCAAGAACAAAAGGGATATGAAGGTCATAGATTAGTGCCAATAGCCCTCAATAAAGTATATAGTACTCAAATAATTAACGATCAATAATATTGATCAAAATTGTCAAATAGTATTGGAATTTGACATTGTTGTTATTTGCTGTGGATTGTCAGAACAGATATTATTTTATTTGATCTAAACTAGAAGTAACTCGAAACATAGAACGTGGCAGATACAAAGACAAACAATATTAGGTTACTACGCACACATCTACGTCGTCTTGGTCCTTCACGGAATTTGTCATCGCAATGGTTTTGCACTTTAATAATATTTATATTTCTCCAACTTCATTGAATTAAACTATACTTATAACACGCATTTTTTTTTTATAGCATATAACTCACTTCCACGTTGTTATCATAAGCGCTGGGAAAAACTTTACAAAAAAAAGTTTTGTACCTCGGAGGTACAGGACATTGTATCACATTTATAATTATTTTGAGAATAGTTTGAACAGACATTACCGTCTAAATAAACGTGTATTCAGTGTTTTGATTGTTAAGCATGTCAATCCTATTACAATTAGTCATCCATAAAATTTGTAATAGTTGATATATAATTGATATAGTATTCTTTACTTTTAAGATACATAAAAATTGTAACTAATGGAAACAAATTACAATAAATCGTTTTTATTATTACGTTTTTATGTATGTTTATAAATGGGAGATATCGTACATACCCTTGTTATTCAGAGGATCTTATCCCAAACTGCTAAACTGTTTTCTTTAGCAAACTTCTCCCCTGTTGAAGAGGTTTATGCTGTCAGTCTTAAACCCTCGTAAAGAACTAAAGGCTGACAAAGAACACCGCTCCGTTAAGCAATGTGATCCATTATATTTTTTCCTCAAGCCCGTTTCTGCGCCTAAATTGAAAAAAACAAGTCTTTATTTTGAAACACATCACACAGGTGCTTACTATTAAAAGAGAATTATTGCAAATTTCCTTGAATATAGAACGCTTAATAATATTTTTGAAAGTAATTTACTTGCTTGGATTGAAAATGATGATTAAATAAAGAGAATTCATATTTATTTGAATAATTTTGCTACGTAATAAAGCTATAAATAAAACATCATAGTTTTTCAAAGAATACGATTTTATATAGCAACAAAAATAAACATTTTTGTTTATAATATTCGCCTTTCCTGTTTTGGTTTTTTTTCAAAAATCACAAAAATAGCAATAACTTTAAGAGGAGCTTACCAATTAACACATGACTCGTGGGCATTTGTAGGACAGTAAGCGAAGGTTGTGTGATATGCACCCCACACCAAATTTATTCGCCTTCTTTATTAAATTGGTGTGCCATGTACAATCAAAATGATATTAAATAAACTTATCTCATTTTTTTTTATTTAAGTTTATATAATTTTTTTATTAAATATACGAAAAATAATTTTTATAGTTTAATAAGACGATAAAATTGATGGATAATGAAGCAAGCTAAATTAAGCATTAAAGCTTTAACTCCTTTCATTTAGAGAAGATTTCACAATACTATAAAGTTAGATAGTTTCGGAAAGGCGATCAGATCTGTTGATGGAACCAAGTACACACGGGCAAGTCCATCTAATCCTCTAGAGGATTTCCCGCACTCCGTCCCACCAACTTAGGTAAAAGAAATTCACCAGTATGTGGTAAAGCCGTTTCCTTCTACCTCTCTGGCCCATCATCAATTTTTTCAGAACATCTGAATTTGTTTTACATGATGTGGTAAATTTGCTTTCTTATCAGTCATAAAACATTCTTCATCACTCAGTCAATTAAACAATTAAAGCACTAAAAAAATTACTTAAAGCTTTAAACAATACGTGCAATGATCAATTGTTGAGATATACCACAAAATAAAGAAATGAATGAAATTAAGAAAATGTACCGTTTTTATACTTAGTAAATGACCGTTTAACTAAAAGATAACAACAATATTTACCCAATGTACGTTCAGATCTAAAATTATAGTTAAACACAATTACCAGTTATTTCATTTAAAATTTTGTCGTGAAAACAATTTGTTATAAATATAAGTATAATATATTTATTTTTAATGATTATACCATCTATTTTCCAACTGACGTATTTTGATGAATTAAGTTACTCCATGGATATTCATCTTTATCTTCGGAACTTCATTAGATTAATTAGTATATTTAATCTATTAAATTAGATAAAAATCTGATGGTCTAGCGTAATTCTGACCAAATTACCTCCTTACACAACCGTTGGCCTGATAACAGCACTTTCTTACGAAATACTGCATCCCTGAACCTTTATAAGTTGTAAGAAAACATCTATATAAAGACTATCTGTTAAATTATAGACTCTTTTATTTTATAACAATTTTATTATTTACAATGTATTTTTGAGGGTTGTGACACGTTTGAGCAGGTTGCATATCAGGAGTGAGAGGAGTGGTCGCTGGCAGAATTTAGAAGGGAGGAGGGTACTCAGAAAATTTCTTTTATCATCTCTCAAATGACATGCTACTACTGGGGTTTCATTTTCCTTTTTATAACTTTATTGAAATTTACAACTATACATAATGACACATTCAGTAAATTTTATGTATGTTTATAGTGGAGCGATACAGGTTTGTAGAGAAACTACCCAATAGTAGCACTCTAATAACATTTTTACATATGGAGGTCTCCTGGATATCTTGTTTTCAGGCGCCTCGGAGGATCCTCAGGAGATGAAGAAGCTAGGTTAGAAACTAGTGGATTTGGGACGTTAGGGAGTTTTTAATGGAAGGAATGATGTCTGGTTCGAACTAAATCGGTTACGTATGGAACATTAAGGTCTTTATGTATGAATTTTTTGTAACAATGTAAGGAGCATTCAGGATTTTACGAAGGCTTCTGTATTGTAAGGATTGGAGGAATTCGGTTTTGTGGGAGGTTTAGTGGAGCCCCAAAGCTCGACTCCGTATATCCAGATAGGCCTCATTATAGTTTTGTATATTAGTCTTTTGTAATGAATTGGAAGTTTAGACCATTTGTCTAGTAAGTGCTTTAATAGTCGGAATGACGTGCAGTTTCCTGTCTTTTCAGTCTTGTATGAGGATTCTAGGTTAATCGTTTGTTCAGATGTAGTTCTAGATAACGAATCTATTCTACAGGGGTAAGAGCACTATTATCAAAGTATAATGAATAGCAGTCGGAAGGTTTGCGGCGAAGAATAAAGGTGATTTGATGAGATTTATTTTTATTCTCCAATTTTGGCACCATTTTTCGAGGGCTGTGATATGGGATTGGAGAGTTTGGGATGCAATTAAAGGGTTATTATTAACTTAGAGGACAAATGTGTTATCGGCAATCATGGTGAGGATAGGGCTTAGATTGGTTGGGATGTCAGCTGTCTGAGATTTTAAACAAAAAAATGGGAATCAAACAAACCGCAATTAATCTTTATATACCGGTTACGAAAGACGAATAACTTGTTTAATATTATTGTGTTTATGAAACCTATTTTTTGATAATGAATTTATAACATATAACTTTAGGGAAACTAAAACAGGAATTGACTTGGAGTTGAATCACGTTTTTAAATAAATCAACACCCTAAGGCCTCAGTTACCCTCTTCACCCTCGAACGCTCCTTATTTCCTCTCCAGACTCAGAGAATAATTGATATCCCCCGGGTGTGAATCCATTTCAAAGGGAAAATTTATTTCGGTTGGGTATTTCACTGCACATGACTATTTAAAATGGATAAATAAATAAGCATTGAACCGAGAGTTAGAAAATACCTATTTTTTAAAGTATAATACATATATCATTAAAACTGATCAAGAACCTGCTGAATTCATTGATCATCTGTTGGAAGAATAAGACTTATCAAACCTAGTAATGGTGAATTTTTTCCTAAAAAAGATAAATATATTAATTATTTATAAATGCATATTTGTATTCTTATTGAATTAACATCATAGAGAGACCGAGGTACGATACAAATATTTTCAATAGCCACTACTACAATTTAAATATTGTATGTTTATTAAATTCGCTCAAGCGAAGGCTCTATAAATTTAATTAATAGGCTCATCTGAGCCAATCTATCCCGAGAACAGAGTAGGTTGGCCCAGCTAGTGGCACACGGTTAGTGAGCTGGCTTAGAGCTATATTTTAAGATTACTGTGACGTGACGGATAAAAGTACCATATTTAGTAGAAGGTAAATCATGGTATAATAATAAATGATAGCATAGGAAAAATCTTTAGAAATGATTTTTATAAAATTTATTTGTGATGTGTTGCAGATATAGACATTGCAGATGTGATTATTATTTTAGATCTCATTCCAGTTTAAGTAGTGTTTCTTAAAGGCTAAATTGTAATTATATAAGGATTATAAAGGAGATGGTCGGGGGTGCGGTACAAAAAAAAAATACTTAACAATTATTAATTTGCCGATGTTTGGTACCACTTAGCAGGGCTTCAGCAGAGCGAAAAAAGATACAAAATAACTAAAAATATGTTGACACCGCAATATAATGAAATACAAACCCGGGTAGGGCTGGGGACTCGAACTCACGACCTTTGGGTTGATAGACAAGCGCGTTGTCACACTGCTACCGTCGTCTCTTTAAATCTAATAGTTTAATTTATTTCTTTTTTGTATATACTTGTTATAGTACATCTTATTTTTATTTCTTTTTCTTCACTTTTTTTGTATAATGGTTTCCTTATATTCATTTAACTATTGACCACACCTCAGTTTACTTCTTTGTATCTTATTATCATGAAGCCCTGCAAAGTGGGAGTGAAACATCGAAAAATAAATAGTTAAAACTATTTTTTTTTTACTTTTTTGATCGCCCCCTCCCTCCCCAACCATTTCCTTCATATTCAGAAAAGTACGACCAATCATTTTATATAATTAATTTCTGAAACAAACCTCGAGTTAGTTGTACCATAGCAGTGTAGAACAAACTGCAATATACAATTAGGAATGATGTTTTTATTACGTAAAGTTTTAATTGTAAAATTTATTAATCTTAAATTATATTAAGTACTTGTAGTTTTTAATAATTAGTTGAACAAATTATTTTTTGACACTGAAATTCCAAAAACTGTTTATTTTTTTTGCAAGCAATAAAGTTGCGAAACGTCACCAAAATGTAGTTGTATCATTGACTGATCATCAAGACTCCTCCCTCCACCCCAAAAAAAAAGAATTCAAATTTAGTTTTAATGATACTGTATTGTGATAAATAGTTGGAATGGAAACAAAGAGAATATATACGATAAAAAAAAAAATAAATAAAAAAAAATATACACGATATCTGTAATGATAGATAGATAGTATACCTTGCCATCCAGAATCTCAATATAGTTGGTCAATACTCTTTGTAAAATAATGTTTCTCTCACTCTCTCTTTCCTTACGTAATATAGACCTATCTATATCTGTTTTTCTGGGAAAAGAAAGTTTGCTATGTACTAATTTCTCTTTAAATAAGCAATGATTTTATAAACCTAGAAGGATATTTCTTCATTTTTTCATCATTAATGAAAACATATTCTACAGTAAAGACACGAGACAGTAACGTTATCTATGAAACATAAACTAGATTACTAAAGAGGTGTGAGGAGGGTAGATGAGCCCCTAGGGATGACGCGGGAAGGTGTTGGCGTCAGCAGGCTATCCATTATAACCTTAGCTTTGCCTCCCCCTCTCTCCTGGTTCCAGTGTCCCCAACAGACCCTTATGTAGCACCTTTTTATCCTCATTTATATTTATATTCTCTAAAAAAGTAAAACATGTTACATGTTTATGCTTATAATAGAAAAACATACAATGCACTAATAAATATCAATGCGTAGATGAAATGAAAAAGAGCCTCTTGTATAGTAAAGATGATCTAGTCTTCCTAAAAAAATAGGGACGGAAATGGGTTATTTGACCCACTGCCTTATTTTATAATCTTTATATACAATTTCAATTTTATATGTTGTTATTTTAAGTTAAGATTTAAACCAGAAAATCTGTTATACGTAATAAAAAATACCAAAAGAAGTAATTATTTAATTTTTTTTCGTAATTATTTAAAGAGAAAAATAATGTGAAATCGAATTCTAAATATAAATGAAATAGAATTATAAAGCGCGAAACATGGGCGTTGATGACCTCAGGGTTTTACGCCCTAAAGCCCCAGACAACAACAACTAAAGAATAATAAATAAGAAGTTTTGATAATCAAGATTGAAATAATATTTTAAAAATTGAATTATAAACTGTATTAAACAATAATCTATTTATAATAAAATCTCAAATTGAAAAGTTATTAATATACTAGCAATAATAGAACTATGCTAATGACATAAATACAAAATTGACAACAATGAAAGAACTAACAATCATTAAATCAATTATTATGCACTTTTTAGATGATGAAGATTTATCATTAAATTTTCCCCATAATTCTTTTCTATAACATTCCTTGAGTTAAATTAAATAAGTGATTTTTTTAAATATAAAAATTTTGTATCAAAATAATACTCAAAAATTATGGCTTTGCATTTTCAGTTATTTACAGTTAGATATGCCAATGCGTTATAAATAAATATAGTTGGAAAAATAAATTAAAACAATAAGAAAACAACTAAAGTAAAGAATTAAAAAGAAAATAAATTATCTTGAATACATTCATATTAATTCACAATATTTACATTCTGACCAGGGAATCCCTAACCACGCCCCGCCACCCAACTGTGGGCGATATATAAATGAAATAAATATCAAAATGTTTTCTCTAACAAAACTCTAATTTTAATTGTTCTTTTGTAACTTTCAGATCGCATTTGAACTGCCTTAATTTTAGAAATTCATTACTAAACTTTCAATTATAGCTTGAAGGAATAGATTTAACTCGTTTTAACAGTAGAACTAAGCACTGAATGTACTAAAAGCTATTATTTCGAAGATCAAATTTTCCCGTCTATGAAAACGTATAACTGCCGTTGTTAAACTTAACAATAATATTTCTTTTAATTTTACATCACGACTATCCAAATTAAAATAAACAAAGGCAAGAAGTGATGTAAAGTAAAATAATTTGATGATTATCAAAAATACTTTCAAAATCTTGAATTGAGATTATTTGACCCTTTTGCTCCCGTAGTTAATCATTTTTCGATATAAAATACGTTTCGTCCAAAATCATTTGGGAACCTGCAAGGTTGGGATTTGAGAAACAACTTAAACAGCAATAATGTGTTAAAACGTTAGTCAAAGATACAATTATGCTCAAAAACCATTTAGAAACGCTATTTAGAGAGGTCAGATTTTCAAAAATGTTTAGGAAAAGGGAAAATTTTAGGGATTGCCACCCCCTAACTCTAAACTAAGTTTGAAAACCCGGTCAAAACTGTTAAGATATTTTAGAATCCTCATCTTAATAAGTTTCTGTAGCAACTCTCCTGAACATTAAATAAAGTATTTTTATTTTTGAAGAGAGAGCTTACATATTGGTTTTGCCTTATCCACTTTTAAATGCAAAAGGATTTCTCAGAATTCAATTATTAATGGGGAAAACATTAAATGATATAGCATATATTTCTGCATCATTTTTTTTTTCTATTTACAGGATTACTTTGGTAACTAAATATTAATCATAAAGTTTCGGTAAATAAAATAAAAACATACAAATTAATAATAAAACATTTAAGAACTTTTACTGGTATAGCTATGATAATTATTTTGTCTGGATTATGTTCTTATTTTATGTTATCTGGATAGGGCCAAATGGTGGCACATTGCACAAATTTTGTAGGTTTGAAGGGATTTTATAATAATAATAATATTGTTTTAAAAATATATTTTGTTCAAATAGTTAATAAAGTATGAATAGTACACATATTAATCAAATAAGATTAATCAACTAATAAATCGGGAATATTTTTCTTTTAATTGGTGAATTATACTGATTAAGATGTTACTAGCTGGTCCAACTTCGATTATGGAATTCGAATAAACTATTTTTTGAGATTTTACTAACGCAATATTTGAGTTTTTACTGTGGTATCATATAGGTTTGCTTGGAAATATCAGATGATAAGGAAAGAACTTTATTATACAATTTCAAATTAATTATATCAAGAAAGCATGAAATATCTGTCAATATAAAAAGCTAAATAACATAGCCCTAAAAATTCATTAAATGCTAATTCCTAATGTTAATTTTAAAGTATATATTATTGCATTTAAACATGTTTAAGACATATTTATTTCCTGAAATATTTCGATTTCATTTATATATGTATTATTATTATTCCTGAAACGTATTCTTTATTAAATAGTTATAATGAAACGTTTGTATTTGATAAATTATGAATTCTAAAAGCTGAATGTTTAGCTCAGAATATTAGAACATTTAAACTAAAAGCAATCTACCACGGCCTTATCATTCCAGCTGATGTAGAAATAATAAATTGGACACCATGCATTCCCTTCTGTCAGGCTATTTCTCGAAAGCCTAATGTGCCCTGGAAATGTCTATCCCTCACCTTAAACCATTTTCCTCTCCAATTTCTTAGCTGCCCCAATGTTTCGGTTGAGAGTAAATTATTTGGTTGATTATCATAAAATTATAAATTGAACTGCCTTGATAAATTGTCAATATATATCCACACATATAAAGTTATGGTCACTCGTGGTAGGACTCTTTCCCGAACCACAACTTCCAATAGCTATTAATATAAATACTAAAAATCCTACTTATTGGCCTTCATGCCTTATAAAACGTCACGGATATCCTTGATTTATTTGTTACTTTACAAATACCCTTTTCACAATCTACAATTCAATTTTTAGTTGACCTTTCTTCAGATCATAGTCCGGTTCTTCCTGATGCATTCGAATCCTATTCCTAGACCCTTAAGGGAAGGAGGTTGAAGGAAAATTTTAGGACTGATCTAGAAAACGAACTCGACTTAAAACAAAAACAACGGACAAGACTCATTACAATACATTGACTATCAGACTAAAAACAGAAATTAGAAAATACAAGAACTCAAAATTATCATAACTTAACACAAAGCCTAAATGCAACTGAGAAATTATAATGGACAACAACAAAAAAGCTACTGAAATACAAATCCTTCAATCATCCACTTCTCACAGAAAATAAGAATTGGAGATGATCAGATGAAGAAGAAACTCAAATTTTCGGCTTAATTTAAAACTTTTAATCCCCTCCTGATACCCCTCATCTTAAACATGTTAAAGCAGAGATAATCATTCCATTCCAAATCATCCTTTCTCCTAAAGCCTTTCATCCCTCAGAAATAATCACCAATTACCTTCCAAAAAAGCTCCTGGCCACGATCTCTTCACATCCCATATTCTGAAACAGTTCCCTGGTAGTCATCCTATTCCGTATCCGTATCTATAATGCTACCCTCCGATCCACTTATTTTCCCGACTCTTGGAAAATATCTATAATAAAAATGATTCCAAAACCCTTCAAGCCACTTGAGTATCCATATTCCTGCCGTTCTATTTCACTCCTGCCCATTGTGGGTAAAATCATAGAAAAACTCTAATTAAAACGCTTCTATCCAATCCTAGATTCATATCATATTACTTCCTGGCCATCAGTTTGGAAGAAATTCACCATTTAGAACATCCTATTCTACCATACTAGTGCCATACAGTGGTTGATGTCATATCTTCCACATTGGAGCGCGCAATGTACTGGACAGGAGTCTCTCTCGATGTTGAACAAGCTGAAGATCGAGTATGGCTTCCAGGATTGGTCTATAAACTTCATCAGTTCCTTCCACCTACATATTTCATTTTAATCCCCTCCTACCTATCTGATCATCAGGTATCTTAGGTCACATTCTCTATACAGTTTATAGAGCTTATATCCCAACCAACTCTAACACAGTCCTAACAACATACACTGATGACACATGTGTACTGTCAGTAAACAAAGATCCTACTAATGCATCACAAACTCTACAGCCACATATAACATCTATTGAAGAATGGTGTAAAAACTGGAGAATCAAAATAAATCCTGAAAAATCCCACCAGATCACCTTTACCCTCCGTTCCTACAGTATCCTTTTAAATATTCCACTAACACCTTTAGAACAGATTCGCTACTTAGGACTCCAACTTGACAAGAGACTTACTTAGAATCCACATATGTGGATAAGTTTCTTGTCATTTCAGTCTTAATTGAAACGACAAGAAACTGCTCGTAGATTTCGATTGCAACAACACCTACTCGCCAAATATACTATGATAATCAGACCACTTTGCACATACGGAATTGAGCTCTGTGGCTCTAACAAACCATTAAATTCCTCCCGTATCCAATCCTTACAATTCAAAACCCTTCGTAAAATCCTTGATGTTCCTTATTACGCCACAAATATACTCATCCACAATGACCTTAACAGCCCTTTCGTTGCAGATTAAACCCGACATAGATATGCTTATTTTCATTTCAAACTCCTTACCCATCCTAACTCATTAGTTCTTAATCTCTCATCCTTAACAATCCCTGATAATCCTCCGAGGCGTCTGAAAACAAGATGGCCACGGGACCTTCTAATTTAAATTAATGTTTGAAGTACCACCATTGGGTGGTTCCTTACCAACATTTTAAAATGTTTGAAATATTCATCCAATATATTTATTGTACTTTTTTTTTTACAGTTGTAAATTACAATAAATGAATAAAAGTTATAGAGATTAGTGTCAGAGTTTTTCTCATCCCGAACGGTTATCATAAGTGCTAAAATCCGGAACCTTCACAGAAGAAACGAGTTAAAGAATTTTATGAGAGCCAGATCCGATATTTCACCACCACCAGAAATCACTTTGCCGGAAGAGCACATCAATGCGCTATAGTGGATCAAGATTCATATGGCAACCACACAAGAGCTAAAAAAAGTAGTGTCGGATCTCGAAAGATTCACCGGAGATCCAGAGGAATTCATTCATTATTAGGCGGCGATTGTCTGATTGGATGAATAGTGGTGAAGACATCAGGGAGCCTGTTGGTCAGTGAGGAAGCAGGGTCATTAAAAGCGGCAGTGGTCTGCAGTGTAGAGGAACATCCTTAACCAGATCCAGGCTAATGGCGAAACACCATAGGGCATTTGGATTATTATGAATTATTTAGATCATAATAAATATTAAGTAAATTAATAATAAATTCTAAAAGTACTTTATTACTGAAATGTGAACATTAAAATTTATATGAAAATCTAATTCCAGATAATTAAGGCATTAAGCTAAGCTCGCCATCGGCTTTCTTACGCAAGCAAAGGATTTTAACTTGATTGATAAACATCAATGAAACATCAGAAAGATCTGATCAACGGAAAGTAAAAGGAAAAAATTAATTCATGATTACTGATTTTAAATTTTAAATAATTTCCATCCGTTCTTATCTCTCCGACAGATTATTTTAAGTAAATTACAACGGCGCTTATTCATCCTAATTCCGTAAGTCTGCTGGTGTACCTCAGTGTAGTATCCTTGGTCCTATACTTTATACAGTTTTCACATCTGACATCCTAACACTATCCTCACCACGTATGCCGATGACACATGTCTATAGTCAGTGAACAATGATCCTTACATTGTATTACAAATTCTCCAATCCCAGATCACCACCCTTGAACAACCAGATCCCTTGAGGATTAAAATCAATTCCAATAAATCCCACCAAATCACATTTACCCTTCGTCGTAAACCCATGACTTTGAAAAAAAAATTACGATTTTATCACTTCGTCCTGCCCCAAAGTATCTTTTAATAATACCTCACTTATTCCTGTCGAACAGATCCGTTACTTAGGACTAAATCTCGACAAACGACTGACAAAGAATCCTCATACAAGACTAAATAGACAAGAAACTGCTCGTCGATTCCGACTATTACAACATTTACTAGACAAACGGTCTAAATTGCCAATCCATTGCAAAAGACTGATCTACGTGACTATTATAAGGCCTATCTGGCCACACGGAGTTGAGCTTTGGGGCTCCACTAAACCATCAAATTCCTCCCGAATCCAATCCTTACAGTCCTAAATCCTTCGTAAAATCCTTAATGCTCCTTACATTGTCAAATGCCAAAACCAGATATCATTCCTTCTTTGGAAAACTTCCCAACCACCCAAATCCACTTGCTTCTAACCTGGCTTCTCCTTCATTACCTAACAATCCTCCTAGGCGTCTGAATAGAAGATGACCTCGAGATCTTCTCCTCTAGAAATTTTATTGGAGTTCTATCAGTGGGTAGATTCCCCACATGTTTGTATCATGTCACTATGTCACCTACAGCAAATTCATTTGTTGTATATATGTGTATACAGTTGTAAATATCAATAAATAAATAATTTAAAAAAAATTATTGCTCTGAGACTTTTTATAACCAGTATTATTAACGCTTTTATTTTATCGTATACATTTAGTGTTCTTCTATTCCCGGAGTTTTAAGTGAAATGATTTAGGTTCAGTATAATCTGTTAGCCTGGATGGGGACTCTACTTTGGAAAAAAATGACGATGAGATATTTTTCAAATGACTGAATCAATTACTCTCAGATATTTACCTTTAACCTTTTCATCCCAGATTTTCCAGCTGGCACGATCAAACACATTGACAAAATCAATCGGAATAATTAAAAAAAATCTTTTCAAAAAACTTGGTTTCAGCCTCTCTGAAAATAATATTCTCTATTCATCTTCATTTGTCTGAGTTAATGTACCAATAACAACTAAATACTGACATTAAACTAAATATTTAAAAATTTACTGCTACTGCGCTAAGAATAATCAAGGATTTATTTACAATATTTTTACTAACATCATCCTTCGCCGTTTTTGATTTTCTATTATATATGTATTTTGAGAAATAAAATAAGTATATTATGTTTTTCCTTTGGGGTATCGACTAGAGTATTATATGCTCAAATAAACTCGAAATTGTGTATCAGTACTTAGTATATTTAAAACTACCTGCTGCCAGAATTAAATTTTTCATGCCTTCTTTTATTATAAATTTGCTAAAATTTGAGTCCTAACTAAAGGCCTGTGTTTTCAACTTTCAATAGTTTCTAATGTATTTATGCATTATGAAATCTGGTGATAACTATCATAAAATTCATTATGATACCTTTAGCTAACTTCAATTTCAGTGCTAATTTACATCTGTACGTCTACTAATAGTTTCTCAAATATCTATCTTCTATTCTGAAAATGAGCTTATTTTGTTATTTTATTCTACCATGAAAATGAACTTCTGATGGAGTTTGTAGCTTAATATATATTTTTCAAGGACATTTACTGTGAATGTTGCATAATTTAAATAAAAATAGATTTATTTCCTTAATGAAAATAACTTGGATTTTCTTTTGGAAAATAATAAAATATTTTCAATTTTTTTTTTTCTAAACTTCAAATTTGTTGCGATAGACGTACATATTTTTAGCTTTTATGCAAGAAATATTTTTTTCAAATTAAATGAAACGGGGTAAAATCAAATATTTTTTTACCTTTTAGGTTTAAAATTAAATATTGAAGATATGTGCATTAATTTATTACCTGTCGTATATTGGTTGATATAAACATAATGCATATACAAAAAATTTATTTCTTATTTACAATACGGAGTTTTAGTTCAAGACATCACAACAACCAAAATATAAATTATATTTGCTTAAAAATACAAAATAAATTTTTAAAAATTCAACTCTGAATAAATATATAATATTACAGTTGTCTGCAGGAATTATTAAATTCAATCTCTATGAGGCACCAAGGAATGCAACATAACACAGAATATATTAAAATAGTCATAAAATCTCTATGCAGAGGAATAAAGTTGGACATTAAATTTCCCAGTTTAACTATCTCTCATCTATGCCGTTAAACATTTGCATGTGATATAGGTAAAATAATTATAAAGCAATATTCTTGTGGATAGCCTATAAAATTAATTTTATTGTTTTAAAATGTTTTAAGGATCGATTGAATCATTGAATATATTTAACTATTTTCTAAAGGAAAATCCGGATTATTTTCATTAGAGAAATAAATCTATTTCCGAGGTTATGCAGTTGCATGCAACTGTATTTATTAAAGAATTTAACATTGTCCAATACAATAAGTAAATAATTCTTACCCAGATTATTAAAGACCATGTTTATCTAGAATAACCGTTCTAGAAATATCTTTTAACTAGGTCGCATCCATTCCTCGTGAACAGGTCCTTATTCTACATTTAATGAAATTCTGTAATAATAATTATACGTCGATGTTTTTCAAGAAGATAAAGAAAAAAAAATCTAGCATTCCTTGAGGGTAGTATTTTTCTACCTTAGGAGATACAACAGATGCTGGCAAAGACCTCTGAAACTGTATCCATAAATACCTATAACAAGGAACATTTTTCAGAAATAATAATAGTCCTACTAAAATTATAGTAAACGTACGAAAAGAAGATAAAATGAAAAATCCATAACGTTAAAATGCGGCCGAACAAATATTTGATATTGTACCTAAATGTCGAGGAGATAACATCAACATAACATTTTTGAGAATAAAATATTAAAACAGATAAAAAATAACATATAATATAATGTGAAACTGTTGTAATTGTGTTTCGAAAATGCATTTTTCACAATCATACGCAGTAAAGTAATAAGAGTAATACTTAACCAATTTTTCCAGAATTTTAATGATTTATGCTTATACATAATTATATAAGATTTTTTTACAACATTTATACTTCTATTTTTCTTTTGGTTATTATTTTGGGACAAAGTCATTAACCACCATATGTTATCTTATATTCAAAGAATTTTCTAGATGAGGGAAGGTTTAAATGTAGAAAAAGAAAAAAAAATACAGAGGAAATATGTTTTCCTCAAATATAATATTAAGAATATTTTAACATTATTATTTTTTTTAGTAAGAAATTCAGCTTTTAATTTTTATTTTTATTTAATATAGTATTTATTAAATTCCGAATTTGATTAATGACATTACCATCGAAAATAGACCTGTGGTTCACAAATGTACTTATAGATACACTTTATCCCTCCCAACAAAAAATAAGAGGCATTATTGTACCAATTTAAAATAAAATAAAACTCACATCGTAAAATAATCGTGACCATGAATATAATTGACTCCAATTCATGAGGTTACAGTGAAACATTAAAGTTGCTCAATTGTGTATAGGCTCCACTGCAATGCAAAACATAAAAATACTTTTCACTCATAAGGTTGGTAAAAACACCATTCTTACAAACTTGTCAAGTTTAGTTATCAGTTACCAGAAATTGAGAATATCACAAAATAACTTATATCCTCAGCTACTACTGGTTCCATCCTAATTCATATAAATTATAGTAAT
>NW_027112575.1:88143-105319 GCF_000696795.3 Halyomorpha halys
ATCTTATTCCTTCTTCTCTTTTTTGACATTTTGCTTTCGCCAATACTTAACTTATATATATATATATAGCTTAAAAAGCCCACATATAGAGACCTCGAAAGCGACAATGTTTTGTGAGCCTTTTTGGTGGATAATTTGAAAGTTATAAGTACGCAGCTTTTCTTTCCAGCGTACGACATTAGCTAATGATTTTAGAAGGCCGTCTGTCCAAAGTAATGGTTTCTGATCGGTGCGGAGAGTAAAACACCTACCAAACACATACAGGCGAAAAATGGTCAACTTCCCAGACGATGGCTAACAGTTCGCGCTCCAGCGCCCTATATCCCGACTCAGCATTAGACGGCTCTCTCCTGGCAAAAGCCACCGGTCTATCTCCAATATCTTATTCTTGTGACAAGAAAGCCCCAAGCTCCCTTTCGCTAGCATCCGTTGTCAATGTAAATTCAATTTTAAAATCTGGAAATGCTAGCAACGGTTCCACAATTAGAACTTTCTTGCACCTATGGATGCTCTCCAAATGATCCTCAGCAAAGTTAAAGGACCAACCCTTCTTTAAGAGCTGAATGAGTGGCGAGATTATATCAGTTGCGTTCGGTGTTCATTTGATTTTATTGCCCGTGCCCAACTAGGCTTACCTTCTTCATCACTTGAACTCTTATCTGTATATTCCTCTGAACTTGACGCTGAAACATCTATGTGACGTCTTGTTCTGAGTGTTCTCTTTCAATGGTCCCGGAGTTCCGTCCGTAAATCCAGGGACATGCCCTTGCGATGTGACCCTTGTCCCCACATTCAAAGAACTTGACCGAAGGACAGTTCGCTACAAAGTGGCCTGGACGATTACATTCATAACACCTACGAGCGTTCTCTTTTCTGAGTCCTCGAGGTTTACTGCTCCACTGCACGTTTCTACCATTTTTTTTCTATATTCGACCATGGAGGTTACGGTCTAAAGTTGAATCGCGGCTTGTAATTTCTCCTGCTCCTAAAAGGTAACTGCCTCCACTGCTGAATATCTCCTTCTTACTCCTCTCTGGCCTCTTTGCCCATAATGTCACGAATACATTCAATGAAAGACTTTCCCACAGCTAATTTTCCTCGTACAATTAAGATCCGTCATAATTGTACCTTCAAAATTTTGTCGAAAATCGCTAGCTGTTGTGATGCTTCAGTCTGTCCTGTCAGTCTTGATTAGTTTTTCGGAGATGGCTGTAATCGGATTCTCCGGACTTTCCCACTTTCGTGAAGAGACGAAAAACGTCCTCTTCTGGCGTGAAGCGTCCTACCCCGTGTGCCTTTTTCAATCTTTTAGTAACCTCATCCCTCGAAGTTAGCTCATCTGCTTGTATGCCATTTAGCACATTCCGTTTCATCCTTCCTACCAAAGACGCCCTTAATTCCGTGTCGTCTAGAGCATCCACTAATCCTACTTCGATTCTTGCCTCTATAAGATTATGAATCTGATTTCCTCTCTTTAAAAAATGGAAAAGGTGCCCTAATTCTCCACCAAATCTTTCTAACTCTGAGACAGTTTTTTTTTAAGTATGTTGCAGTAGCCGTCTTCACTCTTGTCCATTCTAGTTCTATTAATTTTGAATTCTTATTGACCACGTGAGCGATCAGTGGATTGCCAGGAGGTGGATTGGTGTAGCTAAGCCTGATCCATACATTCACTCTGTTCGACCCTGGTTGTGCCTTGCGATTAAATAAATGGCACTACGGTATCTAACATACAACGTGATAACCGTATCTAAGCAATTACCTATAACTAATCTCACCTATCTTCTAATATACGGTATCAGTCTTGAGATTATGGACTTCTTAAAATTATTTTTTTTGAAACACTAACACAACTCACTTAATTCAGTTTTGGTACCAGTTAAAATACTTGGTAAAGTTAAAATAAAAAAGAAGTAGAAACGAATTGAACACTATGAATACTTAAATATACTGTCAATTATTTTTACCTTCCACATAGGTTATCAAGTGTTAATACAGTGGTTGTTTGATAATAGTACTTATCCGATACACTTCTTATCATAATAAACGATACGCTACTTATAATGAATACAATACATGAATATATAATGGAATAAATAAAAGATTTCATTAAAAAACGGTTCATAAAATTGCAGTTACCGACAGTTAAAAGATCACTTAAAACATGGGAAATACCACCTTATCTGACTGAAGCCCAGACTGCTGCAGGACATTGAATTGTTAACAGAATATCCATTTATTTATTCGATTATTGAGATTACTACTATTTTATTTTCGTCAAATTCCCTTTTATTCCCCAATAGCAGTCAATTATTTATTTTATTATCTATAAATGTCATTAATTTTTTTATTGACATTTCTTTTTCTCTCTTCTTAAGAATTACTATTTTTATCTATTTATTTTATTTTAATTTTTCATAGTTTATTATATATTTTCTTTAATATTTCATCGTTATTATTTACAATTGTTAAATATTTTAAGCTTTGTAAATAATTAAAGGTGTCTTTAGCACGAGAAAATACCCCCTCTTAATCAATTCTTAAACTAAACTAAGTTAAAGTATAAGTATATATAATAAAAAATAAGAATATGTATATGTTTATGTACTTAAATAAGAATAAATATTTAAAGGTTCAGTTTATTTTAATAATTATTAACTGGCTAAACATTTTACTGTTTCACTCTCAATAAAACATAAATGCACCTTAAATAATAAAGTTAACTAATGTATATAGCTAGTTAGATAAGTAGAACCTCCAGTTACCTAATCAAGGAAAAACGATTGCTATTTTTTTATTTCAATGCTGTTAGGAAAATAAAATGCATAAAAAAAAAAAAAAGAAGAAAACTAAGAACCAAAACAATAAGTGTGACCAGAAGGGTGACCTACATTTGAGTTAAAATGATTAAAAGGAACGCGAGATAATCCCGTGGTTTAACAATCTTGATGAGATAACGAATTTTAATCAAGCGAAGCTACCATAATTAGCATATTCTTTAAAAGTTAATTTAATGTAAAAATTAGAGAGCTCTTTGTAAATAAAATGTCTTTAATCCGTCAGCGATGGTGTTCAAGCATTAAAATTCTAACTTTGAATGGAGAGTAAAAAGGAATTATTTTTAATAAGCTAAATGCTAATGGACTTTACCCTTTTAATTGAATGAAGATTTTGAAAACTAGGGAAGATTTAAGTACGTACTGAAAAACGCGGCTTCATTTAATGTTTAAGTTGAAGTCTCTGTAACTAATCAATACCTACATTTGTCAGATAAATTTTAAACGATTTCTAGATTCATTGTTCAATGACTTAATCTGAAATTTAACAGCATACGGAGAATGGAGTTTAAAGATCTTCTCTTCTTAAAGAAATTGTTAAATATTAAAAGAAAAATTGTATTCCTAGAAGCAGTAGTGGAAATTTAGGAACTTTTTGATTTTATTGGTTTTCTTTTCAAAATCGGGGTATAGGATTTAAAATGGGAGTATTTTTAAGATAGACTAAATTAATACTTTAACTGACAAATTTTGGTCATTCGTAATTTCATAAAGATTTCTCCTTGTAAGTATTCTCTCTCTGAAGGTATCAAAAATTAAATTTTTCCACAATTTCTTGAAAAAAAATTACGATTTTATCACTTCGTCTTGCCCCAAAGTATCTTTTAATAATACCTCACTTATTCCTGTTGAACAGTTCCGTTACTTAGGAATAAATCTGGACAAACGACTGACATGGAATCCTCAAACAAGACTGAAAAGACAGGAAACTTCTCGTCGATCCCGACTATTACAACATTTACTAGACAAACGGTCCAAACTTCCAATCCATTACAAAAGACTGATCTATATGACTATTATAAGACCTATCTGGATAATCGGAATTGAGCTATGGGGCTCCACTAAACCTTCTAATTCCTCTCGAATCCAATCCTTACAGTCCAAAATCCTTCGTAAAATCCTTAATGCTCCTTACATTGTCACAAATCAAATCACCCATCAGGACCTCAACGTCCCCTATGTTGCCGATTTGGCCAGAACCAGATACCAATCCTTCCATAATAAACTTCCCAACCACCCAAACCAACTCGTTTCTAACCTGGCTTCTCCGTCACTACCTAATAATCCTTATAGGCGTCTGAAAAGAAGATGGCCTCGAGATCTTCTCCTTTAGAAATGTTTTTGGAGTTCTATCAATGGTTAGATTCTCCACATGTTTGTATCATGTCATAATATCACTTACAGCAAATCTACGTGATGTGTATATATGTATACAGTTGTAAATAACAATAAATAAATTATTAAAAAAAAAAAAAAAAACGATTTTATCAAAATACATTTATTCACGTCTCTAATCAATATCTTTAAGATTTCAGGCGACCTGTTTTTTTCATGCACCTACTACAGGACTATACTCTATTGAATATTGAAATTAAAATTAAAACAATAAAAATAACGGTATCTTCTGTTTAGCTCTATCACAAGGTCATTCATATTTCCTTAGAGATCTCTCCACGCAAGTATTTTCTCTTAGGAGTCATCCTATCTTATATCTTAAATAAGCTAATTGTTTTCATCATAAACTTACTTGCTTAGAGGAAAAGTAGATGAAGCCTCCGCAGATGCGTAACCAATGGAAAATATAACACTCTCTACAATATGACTATACTACAATATGACTATACTACAATATGACTATACTACAATATGACTAATTAGTATATGGATTTTGAGAGATTATAAACCGATTATAAATGTACCTTAAGCAGTTACAGGGTACTGGTACTGGTATTTGATGGGGGGAACAAGTCGGGCAAGTGGGCCTAGTGGTCCTTTTTGCCAACTCCTGACGGCTACCTAAGTTGCCGCCACGTACTAACTAAGGTGGGCGTGTCAAGATTTATTCTTTAGGACCGCCGAAAAATGAATTTTAACTGCCCCGGGTTTGAATCGAACCAACAACGTTCCGATCCGAGCGCACTGGAACCTGCGTCCCAACCCGCACGGCCGTTACGTCTATCAGTTACAAAGACTCGGACACCAAACATTATAGAAGAGAAGTGTTTGTAGAACGCCTCAGAATTAGATACTACCTATACCCTTCTAATAACCCACTTTTGATGCACATCAGTCGCAATTCTGGGAAGTAACAATTACTGTGAATCAAACCTTTGTGGAATAACCTCGGTAGAGAAGAATTATAAAAAATGTAAAAAGTCAGCACAACTCCGAACAGCCTTAGGTGACGATGAAAATATATCAACAAATGTTTTGAATTCATTACAATTATTGGGGTATTTCCTCCGATATGATTTTGGTTTTTATATTATTAATTATCATTCAATTAACATTAATTTCTAAGTCCCAAAAAAAAAATCTATATTAATTTCTCCGAAATCGATAGCGAAAAAGAAATTGAAGGAAAATATGATACTGGTCCAGATATGATATCCGAATATATAGCAATCTACTAGATTCGGGTATTGCCCAAAACCTCATTTCCGCCTCCTTCCGTTCCACACCCTTCCTAATATCTGTCATCTGCTGTCCCCAGCCTGCGTTCATAACCTCCTGTCTTGTTAATATTTTGGCATAGTATTTCCTCGACTGAAGTCATTAATAAATTCCGTGACCCGTTTAGGCTCTGACCATTGTCGTCCTTGCCGTGACAAATCGTTGTCTCCTATGCGGAGATGGAACCATCAGATGTGGGTAGCATATTACAAATATACAAATAGGAACACCAACTGGTATCTATGCATTCAATCTGGAATAAATATAGATTTATTTTATAATTGACAATGAAGCTGATCTTGAAAAATTAATATTACCACGTGATCCTGCGTTGAAAATACATGAAATCAATGTATTGCACAATTTATTAAAGAAAAAATCGAACATTTTCCACTTTTTATGCATTATTAAATAAAAAATAAAGTTTCTGCATGAGACTTAACTTAGGATCGAATTATAGGAATAAAAAACAAGCTTTCTAATTTTAAAAACAAACTTACTGATGATTGCATTTTTGGACGTATATATATATATTAGTTTTAGGATTGCAAGTTGATCGTTTCTATGCAATAAATCAACAAGAAGAAATATTTCACAACTTAAATTAAAAATGTTTTTGGACAACTAGTTCTACAAAATATTCTATGTGCGCCTTTCCGGAAGACGTCGGCGACGTTTTTTTTTTTTAGCGATCTGTGTAACCTTTTTGTGATGATTGCTTGTAAGAAACGTTAGTGTTGTTTCCTCCGTTATCTAGTCTTCGAGACATTCATTTTTTTAAACAGTGAGGAGGTGATAGTGCTCACTGCGGTAATTTTCATTCGCATGATTTGATGTACTGTAAATTCGGAGATAATTAATCTGATTTTGTAACAGAATGGAAGAAAAGATTTTTTTATTATTTTATACCCAACACTATTTCTCGGTTCAAAAACATATTTATATACAGTTTTTTGGTTGGATATTATTTATTTCACGAATGACCTGAAAATTAAGAATAATAATTCTTTCTAAGAGCTTTAAATAAAGCTTTATAATATTTGTCGTTTGATTAATTTCATTTTGCTCTTATTTTTTTTGTTTATTTTTGCTAACTAGTTGAATTCAGCAAGTTTCAAAGAGTAGCTGATTTAAAGCCCAATTTTTCATATGACCAGTTGTACACACAATGATATGTATGAGAGGCACCAGCTGGAATTTTTGAACTTAAAATAATTTCTTTTGTCGGCATACTAAAGGAGCCGCCGGGCCTAGTCAGAGACCCGATAGGCAAACATTAAAAGTAATGAATAGATATATGTAGATACCAGATGGAGCCCATGGGGCATGCACCCCTCGGTACGGTCAACCGCGTACGTAGAGGTAAACACCTAACCAGCCCTTATCTCTCACCTGGGCACCCCAAAAACCTCGGGGAAATTGCAGCGACCTCTGTCAAAGAAGGAAGCCGCCTTAATTTGAAGATGAAAGGGAGGAATAAGACCGACTTTCGGCGAAGGTCGTTAGACCTTCCCACCCCCTCTGAAGGGTAGGTAAAAGAGTTGGAGCACATTGAGTGCCGATGAAAAGAACGGAGATCGGAAGTGAGGAGGAGTTAGAAGTAGAGGAGAGAGAAGAAGCAAAAAGGGAGCAGGAGGAACGGAGGAAGGGACTAGAAGACCGTGGGAGGACAGTTGAACACTGTCTGGGAGGAGGAGAGTCCTTGAAGAGAGCACTTGAACACCATCGAAGGACAATTGAAGACAGTCTGGGAAGAGGACAGCCCTTGAATAGGAGAGTGCAGGAGAGTTTGGAGGAAGAGAGAGCGGTTGACCATATGGAGGCCAGAAGAGGAAATCATACATCGCAGAGGCTCAGCAGCGGCCGTAGGCAAAAGGCGGAATGACGCGGGACCGCAAGATCCGCTCCGCTACAGCTGCCAAGGCGATCGACGTACCAAAACAAGTAAGACCTTTTCCATTGTAATTTGAAAGGCAATAGTAGAATTGATAATTTAGAATCAGTATAAATATCGAAGATCACAACTGGTACTTCTCAATTCATAATATAATAATTAAAGTAAAAGGAAACAGATATACCATGCTCTCCCATTATATTATTCTTGCTAATGTATATATGATTGTATATATAAAATATGTAACAAAGACTTTACTTTATAATTAAGAATCCCTGCATGCCACCTCATAATAATAGCATAGTAAAATGGTAAACACGATACCATTGGAGTAGAACTCCAATGATTAATTATAGATATTCATATCTAGCATACCATGACGAGAGGGTCTTTCAGATCTAGTACTAGAATTAAAATTAGCGCATACTTTTTCAGTTGGTTCCCATCCGGAACCGATAGAGATATATAATACAAATACATAGAATATAAATATATAGATACAAAGCCCTGTATAAGGCAAAATGTAATTGTGACCTTAAATATTCAAAAGAGTACGTAATATTTCTGTAGGAAAGAAATTCTGATATTTCTGTAACCCCAGTGAATATGTGGTTAAGTCAAAATTCCTTACTTTTCAGGGGACAACTTTTAAAGTTAAAGTTAAAGGTTAACATTTATGTAAAATCAGGTGTTTGTGGTAAATCATCGAAATTTCGTCAATACTACCAAAACGTTGGTAACTTGTTACTTGTTTTACACCAATTTGATATGTCTTATCACTAATTAGATAATAGAGTTAACTAATTGCAATAACTCTTTTTTAAAACGTTGACTGACACTTATGCACAATGAAGATGTTGCCTCTGTGATTCTCTTAGACCACATAACTCATTTTGACCAAAATTCGACTTAACCACATATTCACTGGGGTGACAGATTTATTACTCTTACTTACCTGTACGGAAGGGACGTTACGTCTGTGCGGGTTGGAGCGCAGGTCCCAGTGCGTTCGGTTCGGAACGTTGTGGGTTCGCTTCCCACCTGGGGCAGTTAAACATTCACTTTTCCCACAATGGTTAGTATGCGGCGGCAACCTAGGTAGCCGTCGGGGGTTGGCAAAAAGGACCCACTGGCCCACTTGCCGGATTTGTGCCCCCACCAAATACCAATACCTGTACTAGTACCTGTACGGAAAATAATGTGATACATTTTCAGTAGGTAGTAGAGTATAGTGTATTGAATAATTGATATAATAACTATTATTATATAGATTAGTATAACTCTAGTTTTTATATTATTACCAGTATAATTGTATTAGTAACTGTTACATTTGAGGCTTTTCTATCTAATGAAATATCATTTTATTCTGCAGATATTTGAAAATATTATTTTAACCGTAACAATCAATTTATTTAATTTTAAAATGAGTATAAATAACAATAAAAATACAACTGAAATTGAGAATAAAGAGTATATAATAAAAACCCAATCCCGTCCCTAATCAGGTAAATTACCTTTTGTTGAGGAAAATATGATTTCTTTATACCTAAAATATTACATATGCATATACATAAGTATCAAAATATATAGGTATGTGTAAAATATTGAAAACTGGAATATATAATTTGAGGTCGAAAACTGAGGTCCCACCTTGTCAGAAGTGAATGAAAAAGAAATGTTAAATTCTGCCAAATTAGCTCCGTTTGAGATTTAAGGAAATAAGAAGCCCTCCAAGGTATAAACCAGCAAGAATAAAGTAAGTAGATTTCTCGGATCAACAAACAAGCCGAGAGCTACATTCAGCTGGAATATTTGATTCCACTCTTGGAGATGGTCCAAATAAAGCCTTCTACTTTCGAGTGGGGTGTCCAATATAGTAGAAAGCCTTCTCGCACGTATTACCAATTCATAATTGAGTGAGTTGAATTTTATTATCATTATTTGATTATACAATATAGATCCACATATATTAGCTAGGTCTTACTCAGTCATTTGTGTTCAAATTAGCAACTACTCAAAAAAAAATCTAAGCTAACAATAGATTATATTTTATAATTATTGGTAGTTTCTATAATCATTCCTATAATTTGATCTATTTGAGCTGAATCACTCAAATTCATCACTAAATTCATTTGCATTCCAAATCCTGTCCTTTGAACCTAAAATTCTCAATGCTCCAAGCAAATGACAATACCATTCTCAATGGTACAAGAAAAATTAAACTTAATAACCTGATTTTACTTTTACTTTTTATCTTCAACTTAACACCCACGAATTTTTAACTTTATTTTCAATTGATTCCTAAAGATTAGGGAAGAAACTTGAAATAGGAGCTATATTTAAAAGTATGAAAAGAGGGGTAAAGCCATAGTAGTCCTTAAGTACAACTTTCCAATCCGGCATTGAATTATACTTTCAAGACCAATTCTTGATATTCTACATTTAACAATTAAACCAAAAAGGAATACTAAATATTATATGGAGTTTCTTAAGGAATGACAGTAAAAGGCGCAATGATGTTCCGTTTTGTCAAGGTAGATATCTGTAAACAAAATTAAAGGTACCCTGACGAACCATTAATATAACGACATACTTCATTAAAATATTTGTAACTTAATTTAGTTTATACTTATATCCTTGTTGCTATCTTCAAAATTTATTTATTACATTGCAATTCTATATTATTTTTTGCCAGTTCTATTTTACTTTTTATTTTTAATATGTTATTAATTAAAATAACTTTTCAATTAGAGAAGCTTTCTATCAAAAGTTGTTACGCCCAACGCAATTAAAATGCTAAAACCAAAATTTATTCAGTTAAAACTTAAAAAATTAAAATTTTCCCTGTCAAATTGGTGTTGAAAACTAACATTTTCAGAAAACATGAGATATTCCCATAATAAATTTTTAAAAGAAAACCTCACATTTATATAATGAATATTCGTAGCACTGATGACACACTGTTTGGTTCCAATATAAATATATAACTATTTAAGATTAATAAATATTACAATAAAAAAAAAACAACTCATTAATAGGGGTGAAATGAAAGGTGTATGGTGGAGGAAGGTTTGGAGAAAGTTTTTTTCAACACATAACTGTTTTCTAGCAGGTAGTCTGTTATTTCTGTTTTCTATTTTTGACTATTTATATTTATTGTTGTTAATTATGTCTAATGGCACAAAATGACGAAGTCAACAGTACTAGGAATATTTATTATAATTTTAATAGGAATATTTATTTAAATTTATTTCTATTATAATTTGATAAATCCACTTTTTAAAAATTATTATTATGTCATATTTATCGGAGTTATTTTATTTTTATTTTAGAATTACATTTCACAATTAATAAAATAAAATTACTTTTAAGCATCATTTGATTTTTAACACTTATACCTAATAATTTAGACAAGTAATTAACAAAGATGTAAGAATGTATTTATATTTATATGGATTTATAATTATCCGATAATTTACCAAACTCAATTCATCAAATTAGACAACATTTAAGGAAAGTGAAACTGAAATTTATAAAATTCTTTCACTTCGGTTTTAGATTTTACTCGCTCAATTTATTTCAATGTTCATACAATTTTATACATAAGTAGCTCAAACCCTTCTTAATATAAGAAACAGAACTTTTAACGTGTAAGCAATAAATATTAGTATTAATTATTGTTATTAGCCCAGTTAATTGTCACTGATTAAGGATTAAGATGCGGGTTTGATTACTAAAAAAAATATAAAAAAATATATTCCATCAACATTGTTCTGCAGGCTAAATAAAAATTTTCGGATATTACAGACTTCGGATTTCGTATTTTCTGTTTCCTTAATTTACACATTTCTCTACTTACATCTACTATCAGATTATGACGTTCCAATGTTTATAAAACTAAGTAAAAATATTCTCGAACTGTAATACTGTCACTTGTTTTACTAAAACTAAACTGTTACTGTACTGATGTGAGGTCATGAGAATGAAAATGGCCTAACCCAAAAATTTAGAAAAAAATGTTTAACCGAAAGTTTAATGCCTTTTGCAAACCTCTTTTTTTAAATATTCTGGTAGCAAGACGCGCTTGGCCAATTGAAATAATTCTGATATTATTGAAATTGTATTGCGGTCTAAACAATCGTGATATATATTCAATATTTTGAAATAAGTTCCTATAATTTTTAACTTTTAATACAAAGGAATGATATTAAAACAATAATAAGGTATCTAAAGTTACTGAAATTTTTACATCTAATTTTGCTAATCGATTGTGTGAGCCATAACTGGAAACCACTAAAATGTTTATTAAGGGTGTGGTAATAAAACCAGATCTAAACCATTGCCATATGTATTAAAACTTAAATAATTACCAATTATTTTTTTTTCTTATATTACTCTTCTTTGCTATTATATACTCTAGTATATAACGTTGCGTATTAAATGATTAACCCAGCTTTAATTTAGAACATTTGGGTGTATGAAATAATTTATTATGTTATAAAAGAATATTAAAAAATACAACAACTAGTGATTTTAAATTATCTTCATTTTATAAAAACGAATATTATTCCATAGATGGGTTTTAAATGTTTATCGAGGCAAAAATCAAAAGTGATAAATCACTTCGTATATTTGGGGAGACTAGACAAAACAAACTATTTCAACCATTTCAAAAATTTGATTACTTCAAATTATCGATAATAGGCAAAAAAAAATCACTGTCACAAAGGCTATTGTGCCTGATTTCTTGAGGTCTCTTCTTTAACCATTGTTAAGAAACGTCCAAGTAAATAGGATGTTCTGACACTGTTTGTTTAGGTCCGTTTGTTCAGGAATCAATAGCGGTTATTTTCTTAGGCCTCCATATTCAATTACTTTGTTCGAAGATACAGATTTATACAGCAGAAAGTTTATCAATGATAAGTTTTATTATTACTATATATTGTTTCTTTGTAAAGTATACATTTCAGAAATATAAGCGATAACACAATGATCAATAATAATTAAACTTTATGTCATAAGTTTCAGAAAAGTTTCCATGATAGCTGATTGTATAAGTCTAGAACACAAAGAGAAATTGGTTGATAGGACAGTCAGGAAAGAAAACACACATATAAGCCTTAACTTATTTTTAGTTAGTGCCGATGTTTCAGTCTGTCTTAAGCCTTCATCGCATTCAAGAACAAATAACAACTAAAAAAGTATTAAACAATCAAGGAATAAATATAGATAAAGTTTGAAATATATAACCGAATGTGAAAAATAGTACGCAGATGAGGAAATACGAAAACTTGTAGTAGTTTCATAAATCAAAATTACCATTTTTTTTTTAAAAATTGTACAAGAATATGAAAAACAAAATAAAATAATAATAACTAAATTATTTATTGAAGTGTACAACTGGTATATATGCTAATAAATAAGTAAATATGAAGTAAAAGAGTCAAACATGATAAAAAAATTTGGAAACTATCCATTGGTAGCACTTCCGGATTATTCTTATTTTGTTGGTTCCATAATCATTTTATTTTCAGATCCTCGTAGGCTTATCGTGAATAAATTGGAATAGAAGATTACAGAGTAGTGAATTTGACTAGATATAAAGTTTGGAATTGAAGTATAAATGTTTGTTTCGGCTTAATCCTCAATAGATAGAATATTGAAGTCTCTATTGCTACGCTAATTTTTTAATGTAATAAGAAGACAAATTCTTTGAAAGATTTTTAGATTGCAAGCATTGGGTGAGGGAGGAACTTAAGGTTTAGTTATTAAAACACAAGAGCGATAACATGTTTGAGAAATAGAATTTGGTACCGTGTAAAAAATTGGACACCGGTGGTCTAAGAAATGAGTGATGAAGAAGAAAAATCAGATTTTTTTTTTAAATCTCTGTTGCTTATGTACGAGCTGATTAAAAGGAAATATGTAGAGCAAAGGAATTGGTAGAGTTTGCAAAGTAGGCCAGAGAAAATGAAAAAAAAAAACAAGATTTTAAATATATATTTGAGTTATTAGCAAAATTAGAATAAAACATAAATATGTCATACATATAAGGTAAAAGGATATGCAGAGTGCTTCGAAAAGAAATATCAATTTGAGGAGAGAAGTTAGTATAAAAAAAAAATCGATAATTTCGATCTTTTCTATCGATTTTTTCCGGGCTTTTTTAAGAGAAACTCAAGTTTCCTGAAGAAAAATCTAAATTTCTCTCATATGACTAATGATTTATCATTATGACAGGATGAATTATCTATAAGATAGAGATCAATTTGCTGCAAAGTATCTCGTAGCAACAAAAGTTAATAAAAAAAAAAAATTAATTAATTTTAATTCTGGTAATTCAGCTTTTGCGAAGAATGTTAATTTCTAAGAGATATTGAGATCGGAAAGAGTGAGGGAAGGGTTAATTTACATCAGATACCTACAATACCGGTACTTAGTAATGTTTTTTTCCATTTCTCAAATCTTGTACTAGGTCTTTTTTTCGTACAAAATGTTTCTAAAGTTGTTTATTATTGCAAAGATGGTCAAAAACAGTTGATCTATTATTAACTGAGCCTCAAGATCAATAATATATATCAACAACGGTCATGAGAAATGTTATAGATATTTACAATGAAGTATTGTTATCTGCCGAAGGATTATAAATGGTAATGTTTTTTTTTCAGATGTAACTTTAGAAGTCTGTTCCTTAACGTTATCTGGCCTTTGGTTGGTTTTCCGTTATAGTTATGAGACGTTAATTTTGTTTGAATATGAATATATTTGTTAATTTAGAAGGAAGTAATCGATTATTGTTGGAGTGAATAGTGTATGAAAGGGACTTTGAGCGGTCACTAATGGTAGAGAACATTGTAGAGGAAACTTCACTGTTTAACCGACCGAGTATTATATGGTTTTGATTGTATAGCGCACATATTAGTGACGTACGACCATGCAGTCTTCATAATAAAAATAAAAAATCATTTAATTTATAATCTTAACACTTTCTTGAGACTGGTAATTTTTTTTAAATAAATAATTTAACTTCTATCCATTTTAGTCACAAAACCTTTAATTTTTCTTTGACAAGGTTGTGATAAAGTTTCTAAGGAATAGTGACTGTGATAAATGATTTTTATTTTGGTTTTGGTTTTAAGTGAATATTGACTAATTAGAAATTGTTGTTTTGACCTAGGCAGAATAGCCTGCATGGAGTTAGAGTTTTTAAATTATATAATTCCAAAATTGTATTAAGATTGTCAAGAGGATGGGCGGATTAGCCGAAACGTCGGACTTGTAAGAAAAATGACAGGTTTTGAGACTAAAATGGATAGAAGTTTAATTATTTATTTTAATTAAATAAAAAATTCATTTAATACAATTTTCTTTCTCATTATCAACAAAACTTTAGGTTTTTAATCAGTGTAGTTTAGTTTTTATGAATGTTTGCATTAACGTTAAGGGTATTTAGCGCGACTAGTTTTATTCAAACAAGATTATATAAGCTTTCCATGTATTAATATCATAAATTAAAAAATAAAATTGTACGATTTTGGGGTTGTTTTATACATGTTTTTAATTTTACTGCATTTATTTTTTTATTATTTTATTTAACAAAAATAAGGTATCCAATAATTATTTAGTTTTGTTTGTTCAGGTAGTTCAAGTTCAAATATACTTATAGCATTAAAAATAACTTAAAAAAAAAACGATTTGTCAAGAGTACCTGAAAAAAATGTCTTCAAATTTGTAACGATAGTAAATATATATTCTTTGTTTTACAACAATACACTATGATAATTCCTACTTATAATACATACTATAAATTGTTAAAATATAGTAAAACTTGTGTTTAATCAATGAACTACTTGCTGCTCTGTTAAAAAATTTGCATCGATCTTCTGCCTCGTACTGTCTAATTAGCGTAATGGATTCTTAGAATAGATCACATTGATTTCAATATGTTTACTCAGGATGCACTCCTCCATCCTCTCCAGCTGTCATTTTAATCAGCCTTAAAAGGTTTGCGTTTCCTTTATTTACCTGTTCCGCAGTAAAAGGGATGTAGACCGAATTACTGACGAACATCTTCATTCGCCCTTACCGTTCAATATACCTGAATTTCCGATCAGCGAGTACTCTAAATAATCAAAAAATTTTGAATAACATTTCGTGAAGTTTAATTTTTATTGCTAAAACTAAGTAGAATATAATGAAACTGACTAGCTTTACTAAAATACAAAACATTAAACATTTTTTTCCTTGTCTATTCTTCTAATGATCCTACATCATATTAGCAAAGAATGTTAATAGAGTTAATTATTTAAGAAATATAGAATTAGTAATTTATATTTTAGGATCACACATACTTCCCAAACCAACTCGTTTCTAACCTGGCATCTCCTTCACTACCTAGTAATCCTCCTAGACGTCTGAAAAGAAGATGGGCTCGAGATCATCTCCTTTAGAAATGTTTTTGGAGTTCTATCAATGGGTAGATTCTCCTCTTGTTTTTATCATGTCATAATATCACGTACAGCAAATTTACTTGATGTGTATATATGTATACAGTTGTAAATATCAATAAATAAATTATTAAAAAAAAAAAGGATGATACATAAAGACATTAATGTCTCATATGTAGCCGATCTAGGCCGAACCAGATATCATTCCTTCCATTATAAACTCCCTAACCACCCAAACCTACTGGCTTCTAGCCTTTATTCCTTTAATCAGCCCTCCGAAACGCCTGAAAAAAAGATGGCCACGAGACCTGCTGATGTAAAAACGTTATTAGGGTGTTAACAATGAGTAACTTCTCTACACATCAGTATCACTCCATTATAAACTTAGATCAAATTTACTGATGGTATTATTATGTACAGTTGTAAATTTCAGTAATGATATAAAAAAAAAATTAGGAGGGATAATAAAATACAATTATGTTTGACTCTTCAGATACTTTAATTGTTTTGTATGGTGCACCCAATGACAACGATCAGTATGTCGAACCCATATACGACATTACAATAACCACGTAAAAAATTGGCGTCTTCGATTGATTGGAATTATAAATACTAGGGTTTAAAATGCACAGGACCAAACCGGGCGGTATAAATCCGTTTTGTGTAAAATGGTCTTCCAAAACAACCTCCTGTCTGAAAATTTACTTTTTTCCGGACAAAAATCATAGTGTGTGAACGTGGCATATAAGATTTATATCCTTGAGAAAACATGTGATCCTAAAAAGGCAGGAGGTGAAAGGAATAGGGGAGTTGGAACATTCTTCTTTCCCTGTTTACATTACCCTGTTAGTTATCCTACCGAATCCTCTGTGCGTATATATCTTGCTATGTATCGAGGTATTATTAGCAATTATTAATATTATATGGGTCTTTGCCATATGTCTTGTCTTACCTGTGCCGGGTATGTGACTGTCAACAAAAGCACTTTGCAGGTGGCTATGGGGAACAGGTGAAAGGGTCCTTCCTGAACAAATCTATTAAAAACATGTATTGCCTGCTAGCTTTGTCGGTAGTCAGGTCAGTCATAAACAACCCTTGCACCAAACACCTTTATAAATGTACCACCTCGTTTAACGTAATTTTCTTGGGCGTAGCTGATGATAGCCAATGGGAAATAAGGTTCCGGAAAAGTAACCTCTCTGCGAACGAGAGGGGGATCTAGCCAGAAGAGGAGTACAGGAAACGCAAAGACAGAGAGAGAGAGAGAGACAGAGAGAGACAGAGAGAGAGAGAGAGAGAGAGAGAGAGAGAGAGAGAGAGAGAGA
>NW_027112575.1:105400-106750 GCF_000696795.3 Halyomorpha halys
GAGAGAGAGAGAGAGAGAGAGAGAGAGAGAGAGAGAGAGAGAGAGAGAGAGAGAGAGAGAGAGGCCTGGCAGTCCACCGAGTCCCAACGATGCGGTAATCTTCTCCACCTATCGCCAGCTGGAATCGGCTCTACGCCGCACCAAAGGTAATAAACCGTCAGGCAGTGATGGAATCCCTTATGTACTGATGAAGATGCTCCCAAGGAAAGGTAAGGCGTTTCTCCTGAACATCTATAACTCCTCCCTGCGCCTATCGTACTTCCCCACAACCTGGAAGCAAGCAATAGTGGTGCCACTTCTTAAGCCGGGGAAAAAAGGGGACCTACCGGAGCATTATCGCCCAATCAGCCTCCTCCCACACATCAGCAAAATCTTTGAGAGGCTGGTCCACCAACATCTCATGGACCATTGCTTAGCTGAGGCCATCATACTACCAGAACAGACCGACTTTCTGTCTCCTATGATCATCATCTTAAAAAGCTCCAGGCGTTCACCATTGAGCAGATGAGGAGAAATCGAGCAACGGCCTTCATTTCCCTGGACTGCAGCCAGGCTATCAGAGTGTCTCACACCCGCTTCTGCTCCATAGGCAGGAGAAATTCAGGTTTTTTGCCACCCTCTGCCGACTGGTAAGAAGTTACCTTACTGGCAGATCGTTCTTTGGGACCGTTGCTCTTTGTAACCTTCACGGCGCCGATTGTGTCTTTAGAACATAAGAAAGCAGTGGTTGCAGCCTACGCTGATGACATAGGGGTCTACGCCTCCAGCACCAGTCCTAAATGGTCATTCGCCCTTGCCCAGGAAGCTTCTGCCACCATAGTGGACGCCCTGAAGAAAGATGGCATAAAGGTGAACCCGGCTAAGACAGACGCAATAGTTATGTCTTTTCAGAAAGGTAAAAAGAGTAGCCTGCCCCAGAGATTTGTAGTTGACCAACAGGGCCGGAAAATCTCCAACTCCATCCTCTACCTTGGCGTGACACTAGACCGTCATCTCACTTTCTCTCATCACGCCAAGGAGAGACTCAAGATAGCCCGACTCAAATCCTATAGGCTGCACCACTTGCTCACATCTACTAAACTCTCGTTACGCCTGAAACTCCAAATTTACAAATCAGTGATAAACCTACTATGCTCCACGGTGTCCCACTCATGAGACACCTCTTCCAAACAATACTCACACGATTACAGGGTTTCCAAGGATCTATAGTCCGTAAGATAGTCCGGGGAACCACGCTCCAGAGGGCCAAGAACAGTGTCATCCTAGAAGAGCTTCAACTCCCCTCTCTGCCGGAGTATATAGGCCGACGACACATCAAGTTCTTTGATGGGTTGAAGGCCTGCTGTAACC
>NW_027112575.1:107541-114319 GCF_000696795.3 Halyomorpha halys
TATTCATATCTCTTTGCATTATATAACTTCATCTCTTTGATGGGTTGAAGGCCTGCTGTAACCAACTTTTTAGAGAAATCGCCCCTCCACCAAGACCCGGGAGGTGGCAGAGCGTCCTGGACGAGGGAAGGGCTTCAGACTCTCAAAGTCTGAAGTCTTAAATTTTTTCATCATACCACCAGCGGAACGGCCCCTTCCCCCTCCAATAATCTACTGGCGTAATCCAATCAAGACTACATAATTAATTAAGACGTTCTCCTACCTTATAATGCCTAAAGGTAATCAAAGGTATCACTAAAGCCAGCTGTTCATATGGCACACCTTACCATATGTACACATATGAAACAAATTTAAATTTTAGGAGGGTACGAAAAAAAAAAACAGAGAGAGAGAGAGAGAGAGAGGAGAGTTGCAGAAGTGATAAGACGAGGGCAAGATGCACTTTGACCATACGAAGTCTGAATAGCGGCTATGAGACCTGGACGCCACCCCTTATGACACTCACGTTACTACACGCACCACCCAAATCAACCAACCCATTATTCATTCAGATATATATTCAAGAATAATATGATAATCGATATTTTATGGCAACCATTTATCTGAATCATTTTAATAACATCATCTATCAACCATTGTAAATAAAAACTTTGTTCCTTGATGAAAGTTATATACCATCATATTACCCAATACCACCCCTTGTTATATTATATAATTAATGGTAATGATGTTTTATAAAAATAAAGATATTTAATTGGTAACTGGTAAACACAAAACAAGCCTTTGGAAAAGAATCCAATTATAATGATAGTTTTTACAGGACTCAATATAAATTAATTAACTTATTTTTGGATAATTGCCTTCAACGATTATCCTAGCATCCCAACTAAATCCCGAGACAGTACATAGCAATCTAGAACGGCTTAGTGGATTTTCATTTTCGATAAAGCAAATGACAGCAAATATTCTTTAGGTACTTCATTTTATTATCTGTGCTTAGTTGCAATAAAATAAGCCATTTTACAAAACATCGCTTAAACAGGTTAAATTCCCATTTCCTTCAAAGTAGTCCTGACCAAGGAGATCATGGTCAACTCACCACTTTTTAACTTCACTTTTGATTCGAAGGACAGTAGGATCAGCCATTCCTCTGACTTTACTATTTCTTCCCCAAAGTTGGATAATCAATCATATGTTTCCCAATAACAACAGATATTTCCCTAAAGTTTAATTTTACCAATTACTAAGTTTCTGGTGACTAAGGTATCCTAACAGGGTAAAAATAAATTAGCTTGGTTCATTTATTTATACTAACTAGATTTTCTCATTCAGATTCATATTTCATTAATCCTTTTCGCTTATATAACTTTATATTTTATTTTTTTAATCCTATCATTTTACTTTAATATTTAATTACTTTTATATTCATTTTCTTCAGCCCTTTTTTTATTATTTTAATTTTAAATAATTTTCATCTTGTACATATATTTACTTACTAGATTTTTATATGTATTTTATTTGTTGTACTTTCCCCTTTCTTAATTACACAAACATGTATATATAACGCAACACAAAATATGTATCTATAATGTTATTTATTTTCTTAATCATTCTGTAATTTTTTTTTGGTTGTTATCATGTTTTTTGTTGTTAGCTCTGATGAAGGCTATAAATTTTGTCCGGAACGTTGGCACTAATAAATAATTACTTATTTGTGCTCTTCACTGATCGCACAACCATCTTCCCTTCATTTATCTTTTCATCAGTATTCCATATCAGCTCCCGTGTAATATCGAGCTCTTTAACAATTGATTTTCATATTTCTTAGGTTTCGTAACTAAATTGTTAAAATATACAAAGTATATTAGGACCCAGATAATATTCACAAATTTAATAATCCTTATTCCATTGCATAACGATGTTTAAAGAGAAAACCTTTAACTTTAGACGTCCTCTATGGAAAGTTTAGAACTATTGAAATTTCAAGGCTTAACACATAAGGCAGCTCGTTTAGAAGTTGGCTAAGTAGAACAATGACAGCTGCTGATACTGAAGCCCGGAGCCCATTACTCTACTAATGGTCTGGATCTCCTCCTAAATCGCCCGTCTCTTAGTCCGTAGCCCTTTCCTTAGTCTCTGTACCCTGATGGCTTTTTGTTTCGCCTTGTATCAGTGCTGGGTGGTGATAACTGTGGTGTAAAGTTCTGTGAAGTTATAGTTACAAACTCGTGTTAAATGAATCGTTTTCTTGGTAATTGCGAGTAAATGATATTTGTATACTGTTAATTTTTGTCTCCTAGATTATATAATTTTAGGACATATAAATCAAACGGACTTATGAAAGAAGAAAAGTTTGTTTCAGCCAAAACAATTTTATATATGTATATAAGTTACAGCTTACAGAAGGCATTATCAGCTGATAGAGTGTATATGCCTTCATCGGATCAACTTCGTCAATAATGGCAGTATTGAAGTTTCCATCAGTTTTTGTATATCACGTACCCCTTTTCCTCCTTTTTTATTTTTTCATCCGGAGCATTTAATAAGTTAGTTACGATATATGTACATAAATGTACAAGAAATTATCCTATATTGCTTCTAATTTGTAATCCTTTAATGTTTGAAATTAGAGCAATGTTGAGGGTTGCTAGGACGTAGGATTAAAAACTTAGAGGGTAGTGCTAATACTGAATTTCAGTAGTATAAGTTGCTGGAGTATATTAGTAGTTCTTAAAACGACTTTTAAGAAAACAAAGTATTAAGCTCAGTATTTCCTTAATTTCATGTTATTTATTCTATCTTTGTTCTTTATTGTTGCATCATAGTTATATTTATGGTATCTTTTAATCATCCTCTCAGTCTCACCTCTCTCCCCCACTTCCATTTTCTTTCAAAAAATATATGATAATTACTTTTCATATAATAATTATTAATTTTACTTCGATTCAAATTCACCATGAAAAACTGAAGAATTATTGTAGTAAAAAAAAAATTATTTTTATCCCTCACCAGTTGCCTACTTATTTCAATTGTCATAAAAAGTGGACTAAAAACATTTTTTCTGTGAAATCCACTAATTCGTACACAATAATTACATATCATCTCAAAAATCATTTCAAACGTCTCATTTTTATTGTAATACTCTACCAGAAAAATCGTAAGGTCACTTGAAAAATAAATAAATTAATAATAGATAAAATATCAAATTAAATATCTAAACACTATAATATATTCATATCTCTTTGCATTATATAACTTCATCTTTATTTTATTTTCTTAATTATGTTATTTTACCTACTTATTCAATTACCTATGTATACATTTTATTTTCCACTTCTCTCATCACTTTATTTTATTAATTCCATTCTGTAAAATTATTTACTTTATGTCATTCTGTTTATATTTTCCTTTTTATTTTCTGTATTCATAGGTTGTTATCTTGTTCTGTTCTTAGTCCTGATGAAGGCTAGAAATTCTAGCCGAAACGTTGGCACCATTAAATGAGTTACTTCAACTTATTTGTATTTTAATTTGACCGCACCCCCCAACTATCTTCTCCTCTTATATCTAAAAATACCATTTTCGAACTCAATATTGCTCTTTTGCTTTAATGGTAGTTCTTCGGACAGAAAAAATATTACTTTTCTTTTATATGATGTATACGTGGATTAGTAGAGGGGTTACTTTTTGACAGCCTTATTAGTTTTAGGACAGTATGACAGAGACAATAACTTCCATCTCAAGGATTATCTTTGAAATCAGACCAATTTAAAATTAAATCAAAACTCTTTTTGTCAGATGTGCCACAATCAACGCAAATGAGAGATATAATATAATATAATAAGATTATTCCTTTCATAGATTTAAGCGAAAACTTTTTTTGATCTATTTTAGGAGTATGGAATATGATTTATGGAAAGTCATTTATTGGTAATAATAATAATAAATACTGGTTGTTTAAAAATAAATGAATAGAAATTATTTTTTGACATAATAAAGCACGTTTCTATAAAAGGATAATTTTTACATAAACCATCATAGTATAAAAGTATTACAAAATAATCATAGTATTTATACAGAATAATTATACAATTTAAATTGTTTTATGAGGCCAAAGATATAAATAATAAAACACAGGCTAGCGATAGATACAGAGCTTGGAGTTACCTAATAGTTGCTCTATTTCAACTCTACCTTAAGTCACCCATTACCTTCTAATGGCTTTGACCAACTCCTAACATAAATGCCCACACCACCGCCCCCGCTCGCAATTAATCTCCTCTGACTGAGTAAAAAGTTCCAGTCGTAAACTGTGATGTGGAGACAAGTCTTTGCTTTTATAGTTTCTTTCTGAATTTCCTCTAGAGTCAAAAGTAAACCTGAAATCTCATTTGATATGAAGTACGTTGCATGTATGTACTTTAAACAGATAGAATATAAAATAAATATAAGTAGCCCATACCTCAACCTAAGTACTCTCCCATTGCAAATCCCTAATACATATTATGTTTTATCATTTGAAACCCTGAAATACGAGTATGTTTAGTAGCTCTTGGTTTTGAAGGGTACAAGCCGAAATGTCAAAAAAGATCTAGAAGAGATGTTTTCACCAATGTGTTCTTTAGTACTATTCGCTTTTTAATTATTGTCAGAATACAGGCCGAGGTTTTTCTTAATTTTGTTCGATAAAATAAGGGATTCACCTATATTCGGTATCAAGTTTATATTAGGTATCGATCTAGAAGAATTTGAGTTTGACAAAACCTGGTGCTAATAAGTCACTTCATAGCTCATTATCGTTTGTACTTCACGATGGGAGACTAGTCCAGGAATGGTTCTATATAATATTGTTTGTATTTTTCCCCCATGACAAGTTTATATATTAAGTAATAATTGGTATATTTTTTACATTCAATATATTGCTTCCTATCTTATTGAATTACTACTCAAGGAAGTGACAAAACAATTAAGATTGAAGCAAACTGTATCAATAGAAAGGAAAAATTGATTAATATAGTCTGTGATATGATACAGTAGAAAGTGTGTTATGAATGATTGCTTTTATCGTTCACTCCAATGGCTTCTAAGTTTTTGTGAAATGAGCCAGTAATAAAATACTGCTAATATTGTGGATCCTTGGCTCAGTTTCAAACCTGTTTGTTACATTGAAACAGAAGATGCCACCAGTTAGGCAATTCCCTCCCAATTTCGGGTCGTGGCCAATACCCAAAACTCACTGAAGGGATGATTGAGTGCCAAGGCTAGGATTCCACTGTCTGCATCAATCATTTTACGGAAAGAGAAAGTTTCTTCCTGAACATTTACATTGTACTTTGCTGTACCAAGGGATAACCGATAAAAAATATTTTAAAAAAATTAGAGAAAAATAATGTTTACTACAATATTATGAAAAATATGGTTATTGGTGAATTCCAAAACGATACCTTTAGTATCTCAAAACGACGTTGATAACTAACGGTCTATAATTTATATTTCATGAGGATTACAAACAACTACATCAAACAAGACAAAATAAATTAGAGATAGTACATCTTATATCAAAAGTTAAACCTTACTGTGATAATTGTAAGGTTGGTAGTTTTAGTGATTTATATTTCTAAATATAGCTGAATAGGCAAACAGTGATTAGTTAGCTATTAGAGACTAAAATCTTTGGTATCGAATATTCCTATTAATATTCAGGCAAGAATCTGCCAAAGGCAGTATGATAAAAAAATTATTAATTAAATCTAAATTTAATTTTCCGTTCAATTAGAGAATTTAATTAAAGAAACTTTTCCTCATTAAATAAAGCCCAGGTAAGGAAAATGGATCAGATTGAGAACTTTTATTTAATTTTCAATATGGCATATTATTTAAGCTTTTTACAGTATCGTCCTGATAGTTATTAATTTTTCAATAGTAAATATTTTTTAATAATAGACAAGCTATGAATAGATATTAAGCTCTCGTAAAATAAACAATGTAAATTTACACAGCTACAAACAAAAAATAAATTAATCACGTATTTTTCCTTCTCTCTCTAATTATTATCGAGAGTTGAAGAGAAAAACTATTAAATTAATACTACTTTTACTACTGTTAATTTTAACTCTGTGGACACGCATGCTAAAAGCGTCGAGACCTAATGAGAGAATAACCTGCCAAAATTCAATTTAAAAAAAATCTCTGGAAAACTAACATAGAATGGTTTTTATTTTTCTTTCGATTTCAATTTTATCAACTATCAATGACTTTTATAACTTTCGGGGGTCCCACAAAACGACAAGTAAATTAATTAAACAATTAATTCCATTAACTATTCGTCCTCCACCCCTCTCCTCCCCCCCCCCTCATCAGGAGATTTTCTCCAAGACTGAGTGAAGAAACATCGCCTAAAGATTCCTTCCGATATGACCCCATTCTAATATACCAGCCGACTTCGGACTCATAGCGACAGCCTGCAGATTTCGAATCAGTGCAAGACAAGGCGATTGCAACTTCGGCGCAATATGATTATATATCTATATTGTTTCGCTTGGCAAAGAGGATGCAGCTTTAAGTTTCTTGGTGTGTGGACCTTAGCCCGAGGGTGCCTATCTCTGAAATTTAAAATTTGAAACATATTAGAGAGCAGACTTGTTAAACAGTGATAGTTTTATAGAAGACGTTCTTGATTTGATAAAGTTCTTGAATAAAAAAGTAATTCCTATAAAAACAGCTTTTCTATTTGGTTCGGTTCCTCACAAATAAACTATATATATATTTATACAAATAA
>NW_027112576.1:0-14320 GCF_000696795.3 Halyomorpha halys
AACTCCCCCCCCCGTAGATCACGTGACCAGTGGTAGGGTCAAGGCTAGGGTCCAAAGTCCAAGGACACGTGAGTGGTTTAGGCTGGTTCGAGGCTAGAGTCCAAGGACAAGTGGTTAAGGCTGGTTCGAGGGTCCAAAGTCCAAAAAGGCTCATTTACTGTCCCAGAATCGGCCTTTCCTCCCTACTGAGGTAATGTAAGAATATAACAAATTTTTTATATATTATTAAAAATTGTGTGATATATCTTCAATCAAAAATAGAACTCAAAGAAAGATGAATTCACAGAAACTAATAACATATTTGAGGTACAATGAACATAGTGGAAAAATGTTTTTCGAATTATAGATGAATATTTAAAGTAGTACCTAAAATTTCATATTGATATATGATAATTGATCGTTTTTTATTATTGCCTAGTAATTTCACATTTCATTTATATATTTTTGTGAAAGATTAGAAAATCACGTTAGACTGATACAAAACACATGATAGTAAAACCTGCAGACATGACTTACCTGCAACCAACGGTTGGGTAAGAAGGTGATTTTGTCAGAATCCTTTAATCAATTAAGGGTATCCACTTCATGAGGGTGGGTGGGCCTCGGAGGACTCTTGAACCCACAGAGTTGTCTCACTGCTGCAGAGGAACAGAAAATAATTATCTGCCAAAGCCGGATTCGAACCCAGATCCTTAGAGTTAGTAACACAGTGCCTTACCACTGAGCTACTCGCTCCCTCTATAAAATAAAAAAAAAAATTGTCTTATACGTCATATATTAGTCAAATAAACTCTAAATATTGAGCAATTTCAATAAAAAATAAATAATTGAAATGAAATGAAAAAATAATTTTATTCTGGGACATATGTCCCTTCAGAATAAATGCATGGTTTATATATTATGAATTTTGTCTGGCAAGAATTTAAAAGTTTCCAGTAAGCAAAAAGGAATTACATTGAGATATTGGCTTAGCTACTGTTTATCATGTTTATCAATATATGCTTAACTATATTGTTTACGATGATGTGGAGGTTCGGTTATACAATAAGTGAAGGAATAGGTGTTGTTTAAAAGAAAGAATGGATGAGGATTGGCGAATGGAGATGGGGAGAGATTCTCAGAAGGAGGTTGCACGTATAAAGAAGGATTTGCTGAAGAAGGTGATTCTATAGGAGGGCATATATAAATCAGTCGGTTGGGATCTAGTGTTTCATGAATGGATTTTTGTATGTTTAATAATTATTTTGTGTTTAATGGTAATGTGTATAATATATATTCCTTAACAATATAATTCAAAAAATTCTATTTTAGAACAATAACGTGGCCAGTGGTTGTGAATTATACTAATAACCATTATCGTGGAACAATTTCAATAAAATTTTATTAAAAAGAGATTTAATCTGTTTTGAATAGAAACTGAGTTTTTTTTTCTTTTCATTTCGTTTAATCTCAAGAGGACTAATTTCCGGAGATTCACCATTTCCTTCTGAATTTCCTCTCCTTCGCCCATTTATTCTATTAACCATCTGAACCCAGCCACTGATGAATTTATTTATTTATATTTTTCCTTTACTATAGTAATTACTAAACAAATTATTTACCTTAGTATAATACTACATAATATCAACTTCCATCTGAAATCTACCACCACTGCATGTCCACTCATGCAAATATTTATTTTTACCTCGTAAATAAAAGTTAATTACTTTTAAATGTTAATGTGTAGGGCATTATTAATTAAAGGGGTCGGATATACTTAATGCCTTTAAGGATTAGAAGGCACAAACAGAGACGACAGAATCAAGAGAAGATTGAGAAAACATTAACTAAGAAACTATTTATAATCTCATCAGAAGATAAAACGCCAACTGTTAATAATTGCTAATTACATATGAGCTAAGTATATTATGATGTCATTATCTGTCTTAGTGCTAGATTCTTTCAACAGAAAACGTTTAGTTTGATATATTAACCTAGCATATATGTTGTTGCAATCTAGTTTAATATTGTTATAGTTGACGAACAAAAATATCTAATTGTTTGAGGAATTGCTTTATCAGACGGTAAAAAATTGTTTTTTGTGTACTAATTTAACATTCTGATACAATTTTTATATCATATTGAAGTTTTATTTTTTATTATTATAGTTGTTTGAGAGTGGTTTAGTTTCTTTTTAAACAATTTTGATCTCTTTTCTCTCAACTTTATTTTTTTTTTTTTTAACATCCGACGTTTCGACCTCTCAGGTCATTCTCAAGGATTCCTTATTATGTCTGTATTCCTTTTTTTTTTCCTTAAAATTCATTAATGCCGGCTAATTGCCTTTGTCCCAATAATTTCTTCTATTAAATTATTTCCTAAATTTAAAACATTTCATTAACCACTTTTATGTTCATTAACAAACCCTAAACCGGTAGGTTCTGTTTGGGGTTTGTTAATGAACATAAAAGTGGTTAATGAAATGTTTTAAATTTAGGAAATAATTTAATAGAAGAAATTATTGGGACAAAGGCAATTAGCTGGCATTAATGAATTTTAAGGAAAAAAAAAGGAATACAGACATAATAAGGAATCCTTGAGAATGACCTGAGAGGTCGAAACGTCGGATGTTAAAAAAAAAAAAAAATAAAGTTGAGAGAAAAGAGATCAAAATTGTTTAAAAAGATATTGAAGTTTGTTAACATAAATAATTTAAAATGCCACCTAATAATATAAAGTTTAAGTATCATGGCTATCCATCGGGTTATCCAAGACTCTGAGGAAAACAAATATGAAAGATGTCAAGGGGTTTCTGACACTTCATGATTTAATATTGCGTTTTCACATCTAATATTATTTGCTTATGGTCGTCTAAACGGGTTTCAGTAGTGATTGTAAAAGTTGTAGAAATCGAAGAGAAGTTTTTTTGTTTAAGTTTTGTTCAGGAGTGCTTTGCAGGAGGCTTGTCAAGAAGAAAGAAATTTATTATTTTCCGAAATAGAACCAGATGGAATTTAAAATTAATACTTTAATTCAATTGAACTATTTATTGTTCCATCAAAATATAGGAGAAAAATTGGCAAAAAATGATTACATAATCTAATAATTATTTTATACTAATTAATCATTCATACTTTATCAACAGATTTAAGTTAATACAATTATTTTATTTTATTTATTTATTGATATTTACAACTGTATAAAAAAATACAACAAGTAAATTTGATCATAATGATATGATACACGATGTAGAGAAACTACGCAGTAGTAGAACTCTAAAAACAGTTTACAATATAAGGTCACGAGGCCATCTTCTTTTCAGGCGCCTCGGAGGATTGCCAGGAATGGAAGAGGAAGCAAGGTTAGAAACTAGTGGGTTTGGGTGGTTAGGGAGTTTATTATGGAAGGAATAATATCGGGTTCGGGCTAAGTTAATACAATTAAAAATATATAAACATACCGAATTTAATAGTTTAAAATTGAATATCTATTCAGCATTAAAAATTTGAGTAATAAATAGTTTATTATTCAAATATATTTTTGAAGCCTCATTCGAAGTTAACATATCAAAACCTCCCTCAAAGATAGCGGACATTAAGCTAGTACATTATAATGTAATAACTTACAATTGCAATTGTTTGATCATAAATATTATTAAAAGCGCTGAGTATTCAGAAGAAACTTAAGAGTCACCAAATATAATTTAAGTTAGATATTTAGATTAAAGATAAACGTTAACCAATCCGTTGAGAGTTTATATTTGCTTTTTAATTCTAAAAAACCTTGCCTCAGTAATACGGTTTCAGTTTATTGATTTCACACTCCTTTGTATAAAATCTATAGTATACTCAAAACATATTAAGGATATTTTTTATTTCTGAAGCTCTAATATAATATAATATTATAGTTTTTTTTTCCATGACAGATTATGGGTAAAAATAGATAGTTTATAGGTGAATGATTACTGAGTCGAATAGTTCCTTTTGGAATAAAATACCTTCGAGTCACTCATTTTTATTATATTCTTTATGTTATGGTGACCTTCAACAGATTCTCCAGAAAAATTAAAAACCAGAAATTTTTGTGAAATTAGTACTCATTAATATGAATTTGGAGTAGATTTCGTCCTTTGGATTTATTAATATCTTCCCAAGCATATCTTTCTAATTATTTAGTAATAGTTACCCAAACACTTATAATTATTTACTATTTATAATGCATTTACTTACAATTCCTTTTTGTTTGCCGTTTTAAATTCCCAATTTCAACAAGTAAGGCATATATTTCTTGTTTGACATATATTGTCCATATTCAACATGAAGGGAAACTATTATTAATTTCAACTTTATTGACATTGGTTTTAGATTCAGTGATCAATATCTCAGTGGCTCTCAGTATCTCTGAGTGGCTACATAAATATAAAGCCCGATTTTATTATATAAAAGATATGTTGTGGTGGTTTCCCAGGAAAGCATTTCGGTTTTTCCAGGTCGTTTAGTGTTGGTTGAAGTGCCCTTATAAATGGAAAAAAATATGGCGATAACCTGACAGCTATCGACGCAAATTTCTGCATGAACAGCAAGAAGGGGATAACAGTTTGGAAGGATTCGGAGTAGGCTGGGCTTTTAGAGTTGAACCGGAAGAAGCGGCTTTGCTGGCCAAAAAAAATATCCACACTGATGGAGTGGGTTCAAGTAATCTGTTGAATGAATGCTTTGAAGTTGGACTCCAAGTCTATACGTTTGAACTCGATTGAAAACGATTTACTTATTTTTAGGGTTAGGAAAATAAATGAATAAATAAGAAGAATTGAATTTATATTTTCATACTATCACAGTTTACATATTAACAAGTAATTATATGTTTTTTCATTTAAAAAAAAAGTAGATTCTTAAACAAAAAGTAAAGACGGGATTTTCGTGCAACAAAAATCTAAAGTGGGCAAAATCCTGTAGTAAATCCAAAATGTGTAAAATTGTACAAGGAACAGCCAAATCCTAAAACAATGAACTTTATTGTGTAATTTATAATAATAATGAAAAGCTTACGTACCTAATCCTGTCTTAACCAAAATGAAATCGCTAAACATTACCGCATTTTTGCAATCATACACAAAAATCGAATCATACTATTAAAAATCCATACATTAATTAAAAACTTTAAATTTTATCATAATTGAAGAATAAATACTAATAATATTTTATTCCTGTTATGAAATTACAATCCTACTAAACTTCTAGTAATAAACTAAACTCTTAACTATCGGATTTAATATTTCGGAATTCTTACTATTGGAAAATTAAATATTTTACTTACAAATTTTTTTATGGATTTTGGTATTAAATAAAATCGAAGCTCAAATTACGATCCAAATAATGCAACTTTATTAAAATTAAAATAAAATATAAGCTTAATCGCTCAATTTTATATCAGTGAGCATTACCTGTAATATTCCAAATTAGGAATTTTGGTTGTTCACCTACCTCATCGCGGCAATTACCGGGTCTAATTAGAACTAGTGGCCTAGATGGGAATAATTGACCTTGTTAATCATTTAATTGAATAATTGTTTGTAATTTCAAGACATAATTTACTGGACTTTTTCATTAATCACTGACATATTTGTAATTTTGAACTACGAGTTTATATGTAAATATAATTTCGAGTAAAAAAATGCTCAAAATATGCAAATTCGTGCAGTCAATTCACAAAACATGCAATATGAAAGGTAACTGAAAATTATTGACAATTTATTTTATTAGATATAAAATAAGTAACAAGGAAAGGACGTTCCACTTCTGGAGATTGGACATTAGTATATGCAAAAATATCCAAAAAGTGTCTATACATCATCTAAAAAAAAAATAATAACAATAATAAATAACCGAAACAAATCCAATATTTTGTATTGCCTGCTATTAGAGATCCTCGATCTTATGATCACTCCTACTCCTGGTCTTTACACCCCTCTAAAAACCTCATTGTTGTCCAATTAACCATAATTTTTCAGTACCTTCTTACAACGTTTTGTAGAAAACCAAAAAAATAGGATCATTTAAAAAAAAAAAAAAATGTGACTGAGTTTTTATTGTAACGTGCCACGCTAAAACTAAATATGGAAAAAATAAATATCATGGTACTGTAATGTTTTACAGTGCCATGTTTGTAATTTTAACGTATATATTGCAACTTTGTAATTATTTGTCGGACAATTATTCTTAAAGGGTAAACCATTTTTTTATTCTCATTGGATCTTTGTCCAAGAATAGAATTATTTTTTCATTAGATGTGCGTATGAGGTACATTCACGAGTCCACAAAAATGAAACTGTTTTTTCAAGAATAACACGTTTGAACAATTATTTTATTCAGTTAACAATGATGAATTACTTTCTAAGACAGGATTGAACTGATAATAACACTTTTAATAACATTCTGAATACCTACATAAATTTTCACAGTTAACAAAGATACGAAATTTCAAGAATTTGTCGTTTTCAAATACGCAAATCCCAAACGAAACATCTTTAAAAATACATAAAACTAATTACTATTAGTCCACCCCTAAGGCCCTTTAAAGTAAATTTAGTTAAACTAAACAATATTTCTAAAATAGGACAAAGTATCTGCTTTATGGTGGTGAGATTTGAGCTTAATCAACTTAAATGTGTTTTGAGTGACTACTTCGTACTAAGCAAAAACGTTATATGCTCAGAGATATACAATGTATTTTTTTTTTTAATACAAAGATCTTTTTACACACACTATCATCCCACTAAGTATTGTACTTCATTGAAGAGGTACATTGTATTTGCCAATCCTTCCCGACAGGACCCGCCCCACTAAAACGCCCAGGGAGTTGGGCACATACATCACTTTTCAAATATTTGCTTAAAACAGGAAGAGGAGACTTAGGACAGTTAAAGTGAGTAATTTAAAAAGCTCCTGAAATTGGATACATGAAATATGTGAGTCATTCCCATCAGGAACTGTGCAGTTCTAGTGCTATTCGGCAAATTTTGCTTGTCGAAATGTGATATAGTTTGATTCTCATATTTTCAGGGCACTGAAAAAGTCGATGAACATATATCGAAAATATATATAAAATACACTTTTATTGAACACATTTATTATAACATTAAATAGAAACTTATATGTGCAATATTTTTAACATAACGAACACAATAAAAAAACATGCTTAAATGCCACTAAATCTAAGGTAGCGAAATATGTTGATATCTCAATACACGTACCGGCGATATGTATTCGTAAAACATGTTGGTTTTTACATAATAATACAATAAATTTTACATAAAAATATATTTTCAAACCCCGTTAAACAATTTTCTCGGTGTCCTCAAAATGGAACTACAAAAAAAAAATATTTTATCATAAATTCGTAAGGAATACATGTAACTACACAAGACCATTTTAAAATCATCAATAAAAACCAAGTTTATTACAACCCAGAGAAAGAGTGAGGAGGGGATGAGAACGAGTGGGAGAGAGGGAGAAAGTAGTATTCTTCTACCGGAGACAATATTTTTTCTCAAAACTTATCCCAATTGATCACACGTCAGTGAGTAATAAATCTTGAGGCTTACCTTTTGTGTCTAGATAAATCCTGAGATTTGACAGGACTCTTGTAGCTGTGTGGGAAAGGCAACATCCACATTCCTTTTACTGCCTTCATTCGCTTCGGAAATGATTATTGATTTTTGTTTTATTCTTTCCCTCGGTGTCTATAATAAGGTATATCAACTCTTTTCAGTCACAAGTTATTACTTTTTCTTCTTCAAGTAGTCTGTTAACTCATTCGATCCTAACTTCTTCAAAATTATTATTTTAATTGAAACTCGGGACGATTCTTTAATGTGGGTGTTATCACCCTCGCCCCTAAATTGAGCCAGTGAGACTGGAAGGGTACTGGTAAATTTATTAATATTTAGACAACCTATCAAAAGTAAATAGTAAATAAATAAAAAGTAAATAAATCTACAAAAATCATTAAACTTAATGAAGAACCAAAACTATATAGAATTAATATGGTTAAACTTATATTACGAAATATATCATTGTTTTCAGATAATCAAAAAGGTTAAACATTTTTAACCCGAACTCACTCTATCACCCACATGTGAGGAGTACAGCTGGGGTCTTTGAGAACATAGCGCATCCCTCCCACCGCGTCACTGGTAATGCCAATGGAGGCTGAGTAAGTGCGCTAAAGCCGCAGACACTCAACTTGAGTGGAGGACCTGACTATTGCCGGAACTCTAATTGTCCATTTTTATTTTACAATAAGTCTCTTGGCCACTGATGTTTTAACCTTTGAGGTGGATTGTAAGGATGGGTGGAACTGGACAATGATTGAACCAATGCATTAGGATAGTTAGAAAGATTCATATCAGCGTATTTTTTATGATTTTCATTAGTATATTTTTCACAAAGGTCACATCTTGTTATTGTAAATCTTGAAATAATATAATGTCTTATATCTTTGGAATCGTTTTTTAGACGTTTGTATGAAACCTAGGTCGACTAAAAACTCTCGTTTTTTCTTATTGCATCACATAACTGAGCACAACTAACGATAAGATAAGCTATAAATTCACAAGAAACGAATTGTAGCTGGTTCACAATTAATTTGTTTAGCTTCTTAATTTAAAAACAACCGGTATGTGTTGTATGCGGTCGTATTAAAAAAAAAAAACATATAAATTTTAAAGTGTTCTCATGAATCTTGTTCAATCAACCCTTAGATTTGGTGTATTTTAAATATGGCTGAATAGCTGAAAAAAATTGTTTCCTGAAATACTCTATCTCATGAATTGTTGTAAAGTAAGCAATTGTCACCTTGTTGTTGGTGTTTAACTTTATGTCGATGAATTACTTCCTTGTCACTTTAATATAATGATTCTTTAAAATTTATTTGCATTAACTGATACATTAACACTGAAAGCATTAGCTCTGTTTCTTTTACTATATTACAGGGCCATTGTGCTCATTATTTTAGTTCCTCCAACAATTTGCTCTTCTTCAATATCACAATTTTTGTCCAAAATAAGAAGATTTTATGACGCTTTGATAAAAAATACATCATGAAACCCATATCAGACAATTCAATAAAATAAATAGCTACTTAAACGGTATATGTTCTAGAAATAAAAGTAAAATTAAGGTTTGTACCCTAAATTCCTCTGTCCTTATAATAGGACGCTGAATACAATTCCTCTTAAATCAAACAAAATACAATTACATATTCCATAACTTACATTATATACTATAAATATCACTTCCAACGAAAGATGAACTGTGTGAAACTTCAGGGGTCCCATACGTTTATTACGACCGAGAGTCCTTTATTGCATGTTTAAAAGAGGTCAAGTGAAATGAATTATGAGACACATGACAGGTTAGTAGGCATATGTTTTTTTTTTATAGAACAAAATTTAATCGTCCCAGGAGCATGTAAGAGAAGGAGATAATGGCGTGGCTCACACTGAGGTCCTCACGATCGAGTCCGTGGTAGGTCCAAGCCGCCACGTCTTCATGTCTTATTCGCTAAGCTGATCCCCAGTTCTCAGCTTCGTCGAGGCTGAGTATGAGTATGAATATGACGGGTAATGTAACTTTACCCGATCCAGTTCTTTTTCTATCCAACGCTGGCCAGCATGTATTGAATTAGTAGCTGTGAGGTTGACCAGGTTACGGCGTAATATCTGACGTGCGTGAGGTTGTAACACTAGTTGCAAAATGTCATTAAAGTTATCTTAAATTTATATTGAGGGAGTATTAAAATGAGACCGAAAGAGTTTACAAAACTCGGATGTGTAAATCCAACAAACTGAATTACGTTTGTTATTTTGAACGTTGAACATTGTTTATTTATGTTGAAAATCGTAATATTTAGTCTGGGACTGGATTATGGTGAAGTATTGATTGTAATCGATTAAGTGTATAAATTATTATATTTCCTCATTTTAACAAATACATCAATTAAATAAGATATAAAGGTAATTTAATCACCGCTGCATTTTCAGGGCAGTGGGATCAAACGGGTTATTTATCTATTAGATTCAAGTTTTAATCTGAATAAAACTACTAGATAGTTATGTATTCTAGTTACTGATTGTGCCTTGTTAGAATCAAACAGGAGTCGGATTTACTGCAGTTCATTTCCTGACAGTAATGATTAGTAGTGATCAACTGTGCATTTCCTCGTATGTGATTAATCCTCACCATTAGGGTTAATCACAGACGATGGAACTCCAACAAAGAGCTTCAACGCATTCTCTAGGACATGGCGGGAACTGGTATTACATGAAATACAAACACCACGTTTTTTTGATTCGCCTGAAGTGGTGTTCAGGTTTGAAAATAGACTTATATTCTACCTTTAAGGTCATGTAAATATTACATTAAATAAAATTAAGTTTGTATTACTAAATAAAGGAGACTTTACTCCTTTATTTAGTAATACAAAATTTTGGGATTATTCGGGTATTTTTGGTATTTAAAAAATGATAATCGTTTCCAATGCCGATGTGTCCAGTAATAGTTCATTTTGTACTTCGAGCCCATTTCAAAGTCAAAATTTACAAGATAGGACTTCCCAACACTTCCCGAACACTCTACTCCCATTATCCCTCCTAAAATTTGTAAAAGTTCAATACATATATAATTTATTACATAGTTTATTCTATCCCATAGTGTGAAAAATAATTTATAAATCAAAATGTATTCCTTGGAACCGGCTGGGGACTGGTCGACTAATTAACATGAAGCTGAAATTAATTGGAGTTTCCTAATACTAAGCGCTACGAGACCAACTGCCGAAACACCTTCCTCGGTGAATCGCAATAGTGCACTATAACGCCATATTCACAGTAGCTCATAGTTTGACTAAGTTATATAAGTAACTGTACAAACATTATTAAAAACCAGCTATCTTTAAATAAACGTTTTTATTGATTGATTTAAATTCAAAACAACTTAGCAATGGTGTGACAATGAATAAGTAATACAGAGTTATTGTATTTAATCGTTATTTCCATATTAGGAACCCTAAATATGTATTTTTATAGTAACAGACAAATAAAATTTGTTTTTCAAATTTTTCCAATTTTATCGTCTTAAATTATATTAATGTTCAAAATTTTAGTTTCTAAAAGTGTTCAATTTTTTTTCGTACCCTCCAAATTGAAAAAATAAATAATAAATAGTACAAAAGATGTTAGTTGAACTTTCCTTCCTTTTTCTACCCATGGATACATTAAGGGGTGTTGCAGGTATCCACTGTGTGTGCTGAAACGATGCCGCTGTTATTACACGAGTATTTGAATTTTTAAAAGCACATCGCCTTCTTTATAAATTATAACTCCTCTTCGATTTTTATGTTTTTTATTTATTTTATTTTTTTATTTATTTTTTTTAAAATTATTTTTCTATTTTTTTTTAATTTTTCTATTATTTATTTATTTATTTATTTTTTTTTTACTTTTATCATCCCATAGGCGTTGATGACCAGAGGGTTTTACGCCTTTAAGCAACAATCAACAACAACAACAACGATGCCGCTGTGTGCGCATTGAAACTATGTTGAGCGGGGAGGGTCCGCTTTGCTGGTGATAGAAATTAGGTTCAGACTGCAGAGCCCGAACCTCGTCAGATGGTAAGAACATTTACCAAGAGGACATCTCCTTGCCATCTCCGTTCATCCGGGAAGCGGAAACTTTAAGATGGCTTAATCGAGCAATATTTAAAAAGCTTCTGAAATTGAAAAACGGCATGAGTTTCGTTCAGGTTTTTATTATTTGAACACTAGTCTTTTATTTTGGGACTGCGGAACTTGGATTTGGGACATATCATAAAAGTTTTTCTGAGTTCAGTTATTTGTACACCTTCTCCCAGACTATCATTGATTAATGGATGCTAAATATAGCAAAGGATTATGAAACAGTGAATAATTTTAAAAATATCCTTTCTTAGACTAAGCGTTGGGTAACTGTTTTCGAGTTCCTTTGTGTGGTTAAGATAATAAATCATAAACTGAAGTCTTGAACCCATTTGTGAGGAAGTATTTTCGTTTATCTGATGGTTTTGTCTAAAACTTTTGGAATATATGACCCCATATATGAAAACACATTCATTTTAGTTATAGAGCATTTATTACTGTCGAACATTATCTATGTTAGAAACTTGTTTACGCTCTTCAGATATGCACTTTACTTATGAAATGTCACTAACCAATCGAATTTGTTTTTGAAATGTATTTAACACCTAAGAAGTATCCAATATTGGATCAATGGTAAAATTCAGAGCCTAGGCCAAAATTTGAAATAATTATGTTAGATTTACATCAACTGCCAAAATTTTCACATAAGTGAAAATTTGACGTGATGATAACTTGAAGTGAATGATAAGATGATTGATGATTCAAGTGAAATTTTAAGTGAACATATGAATGATAACTTGACATGATGCTAAAAATTGTGTCATAAATTATACGAATAAGACATTAGTTTCAATTACATATTCATGTAAATTTCAAGTATGTTCAATGTTACAATTATGCCATAATCTTTATTCAAGCTTTGATTTATTTTCAGAATCATAGCATGCACGTATGTTCTTTTCATAAACTGGGTAGTACCTCAAAACTCAGAATTATAATGACACATTCAATTGAAATTTTCTTTAAGATCTATTAACTTTATTTTAGGAGCATACTTATGTTATTATGGAAGTAATAGCTAACCGGGAAATCTCATGTAGGATAATTAAGTCGCAGACCGCATTGAGTAAATAAAAATATTTGAACCTCGGGATTAACTGCACAATTTCATTTTAAGTAACTTTCCAGTAGTAGGTGGGAATTTAATTAACATCTTTTAATACTCATTTATAAATTATAAATTTTAAAGATGTTCAGGGGTGCGGTCGAAAAGAAAGCAAAAAAAGTTAACAACTATTTACTTGTGCAAAAGTCAGCCTCACATTATAGAGCTTTATCTGGGATTTTATAGTTAAGAGATATCGAAACAGTCAACACAACACTGTATCGATATCTCTCAACTGGAACAGCCTCGATGAAACTAGGGTTGGTCAAAGTGTTGGCAAATAAATTTGTTAACTATTTTTGGTTTTCTTTCGACCACACCTCTGACCATTTTCTTCATAATTTGTATATACATATACATAATTATATTTATAATAATATTTATATATTACACTTCGCCTGGTAAGGAATTTAGACCAAATTTCACACATACTATATACCAGATGTGTTTAATCCAACTAAAGAAAATATATAATTAATAAAAGAGCACACATTTGACATAAGAGTAAGTCCACGATTTACATTCAATCACTGGTTTTCAGTCTGACAGTCGTTGCAGACGGTTGCCGAGTCAGCGTGGTAAAACATCTTTATACTCGTTGCTTCTTGCTTTCTTCTTCTTTCCTTTTCTTTTTCTTTTTCGCTAATTAGAAAATTGTTTTGAGTATTGAGATGCAAAATCTAGTAAAATTAGTAATGGAGAATGTCGATGTGGCTCGATCGTTTGTGGCTGCTGTCTAATTGCTTTCAAAATTCGAATGTTTGAACATGGAACATGGTCTTTACCACAGCGTCTTTTCAGCTCAGTTTATTCTGTCCCTTCCCCTGGAGCGGTCTAGCTTCTGGCTTGGTAGGAATTTTGTCATTCGCCAAGACAAAATTACTAATTGGATTGCCGGCCTAGGAACATGCACTCCTCAGTCTTCCCAACTTGATGGTCCTACTGCATTAGTTTCCCCAAAGACCTTGTACAGTTCATTTTGACCATATTCACTGGTCCCATTGTTTGATACGTCCAAAATCCTCCATAATATTTTTTTCCTTATAATATAATGACAATAATGTTCTTACTTTTGAAAGAAACTAATTTTTATTTATGTTTTTGTATTATTTGGAACAGGAAATAAAATAATATTTCTTTAATTTAATAGGACTACCCGCTCTCTTCCAGCTTTAGAATATCCTCTACTATAGAGATAAATACATAAATTCAATAAATGAGGGGAGGATACATATAGAATAGGAGAACGATGGGTTAAAGATGATGCTCAAAAGGATATATAAGAAGTGGGGCTGTTAGTAGATTAGGAATACGGCTGAAAGAGGAGGATGTATTGAGGAGGATATGTCCTTAGCCGAGCAGATACTCTCAACCATATTCCAATCGTTCATGCCCTTTTTTTGTCTTTATACCGATTCTCTTACAGTTTTATTTCTACCTTTATTGAGTCTCCTTATGAAAAATTGAATAGGAGAATATTTTGGCGACTTCTTGGTTATG
>NW_027112576.1:14405-20963 GCF_000696795.3 Halyomorpha halys
ATATATATAGTTATTTTCAGTTTGTTTAAACTGTAAATTGTCCGATGAGGAAATGAAAAATCTCCTGAAGAACTTCGCCATTTTATTACATTGTCCTATGAATGGGATAATCATTAATGTTGAAGCAATTATGGCAAAACTGATATTAAGCAAAAAGATTTGAAATAAGGAGACAACATGTTAAACTTTAATTATTTTATTCATCTAAATATTTCAACTAAACTGTCAGAAATAAATATGTATCCAATAGCACCGCCAAAACAATTTTTAACCGAGATGGACAAAAATCATTAATGATTGGTTTTATGTTACCAAATGATCATTTTTATCAATTGGTTTATTACCCAGGATTCTGAATAAACCGTTTCAGAGTCTAATTTCTTAGTTATGAACAGGATCTAAACGTTGTATAGTTGACGTACTTGCTGAGATGTAGACGATAGCCCATATGATGGGTCTGATGAAGGCAAATTAATAACAGCCATTTCCAGGACCTTTAATAAATTTGAACCATTTTGGTATTTTACCTTTATAAATTTAATTTCTTGAGGCTGTTAGATTTTTATCGAAATTGGTATGCATTAATAATAGGTTGATTTAATAGAGTTAATGAGTATTGTACCAGGCATTTTTTTAGTTCGTAGTTTTGAAGCTTCATGGTAATGTAATGTATTCTGCACATTACAATACATTCCTGTAAATAGTTTTTAATATGAATTAGAAAATCATCAGTAAACAAAAAATATTTCACATCTGCATGTGTTGTCTGTACTATACTTTTGACAGCTATTAAAAACAATGTTATCCTTGCAGATGAACTGTTTTTCTAAGATGGTTTTTGAAAGAGATTACGACTAACCTGTCCTACGCTTAAGTTCTTGATGAATGTCAAAATCGTCCGAGTTGTGATAGCGTACAGACCTTATCATTGTATCGTATGGGTTTGTTTATCTATGAAGGAAGCATCAAGCGCTCCTTATTTAGAAACACGTATTTTTTTTTCAGTTAAAACTTCTTCATTTGATCGATGGCAGAGCGATGTTTCCAGAAGCAACTTTTGAAACTTGAGAAGTTTTGTTTTTCCAAATAATGTTCAATAATTTGTTTACCATTGTTTTCAAGCAGTTTTGAAATCCATAGAACTAAGTATATATGCTGGCATTTGTATGCTTGGGTTTTTCTTGGTATAACTGTTGCTTTCCTCCATGTATCAAGAATGAAACTTGTCCAAATTGTATTGTAGTGGCAAAAATCAACAATTGATCAATTAAAAAAGTTCTTTAAAATATATGAATACTCCTCAATGTATGTGCAACATGGTGCTGTCTATACACACTTAACTAAGATGAACGCTTTTTATGATCGTGCTTATCCAAGAGATATAAACCCATGGTATAAATTTTATTGGTTTCTATTGATAGTTTTGGGGAAAATCCTATCTCGGTCATGAATATTAAATTTAAAACAATCAAAAGAAAAATCGCATCTTATCCTTCTTATTTGAATCATACATTTAACTTATTTTTAAACTAGAACGTAAAAATTTCAAACATTTCAAAAATAGATATATTTTAGGCAATACATATTAAAATAAGTGGATATAGTTTATGTATAAGAACTGAAATCTCCAGAGTAAATTAGAGGTAAAAATTAAGTGATCTGACATATCCTTATCCTCAGTTACAAATTACTATTTTGTATTTTAGCTTAATATTTTTTGCTTAAAATTTAACATTATGTTATTATACAAATAAAAACTTATTTTCGAGGTCACCCATCTTTTATTTTTCATTCAATAGTAAATTTGAAGATTTTATGACTAAATAAATATTATAAACACACTTTAAATCATGATAAATGGTGGCATTATATGTCCTATTGAATAATATCTTCCGATGAAGTAAAATATCTATCAATTCAATGTACATGATAAAGAAATCTGCTAATGTAAACTTAAGATCTTATTATAAATGAGAAATATATTCTGGTGGGTTATTTTGATTTGTGAGAGACTGATATTAATAAAATCGATTATCAGGGCCTCCTCAGCAACAGACTCATTAGGCCTCTTGCCGATGTATTTCCAGGCTATACAATTGTCGGGAACTAACTATGTGTTTGTTCAAATATACCAACATGTACTACCGCTAATGAACCAGAGCAACAGTTGGAAAATCCACCAATCAACTGAGAAAAAAGTAAATGAGAGTTAAAATTGAAAATGTCTCTCAGGAAAAGAATAATAAAAATATATTTGATCTTGAACACAGTTATAGTCAGGCATGAAGCAGTACAACATGTAAGAAAGAAATAATTTTTAAAAAAATTAAGAACGAATATTATTGTGGACTCAAGGATGAAAAATACCTTCTAAACTGACTGAATATAATATTAAAACATATTGGAATGCGTAGTGATGTTATGATATAATATTTAAAGAATTATCAGAAATATTTTCTTTCAAATATTTATAATTTTGACAAAACATTTAATCTCCTACAGACATTTACATAAAAAAATAAGATGTGATAAAAATAATAGAAAAAAATATTAATTGAAGAAAGAAATTAGTGACTAATAAAATGACAATATTAAAGTGTGGCATAGTAAACTTTTATAGCTTGTCGCAGCTAATATGAAGGATATACTTGCCTATAAGCACATGAAAAAATACTATTTTGGATAATGGATAATACAATGAGATATTTATTATATTAAAAAAATTATTGAATACAAATTAATCCTTAGTGGAACAGACAATCATTGTGAGGGACGCATAGTGATATTCCTTTATCTTACATTTGAAGCTCTGAACTTATTTAAATATAAATTTTATTTTTAGATTTTACAATACACTTTCATACAAATGAATAAATAATCGCCGTGAGAAATGAACAACGGGTGCTGGTACTGGTAATGGTGGGGAGAACAAGTCCGGCAAGTGGACCAACCTTTTTGCCAACCCCAAGGCAGACCAATGGAATGGCCCTTTTATGTATCTTATATATAATAATTAAAAAACTGTCATTATTATTAAGCTATCCCAATTATGAAAATCAGACAATGCAGTTGTCCAAACAAAATAAACGTCACATCAGTTTGTTCAAATCAGTCATTTCTTCCCAAAACCTGATTTCAATATAGAACATAAGTAAGATTAAAACCCAAAAAACATAAAATATTTAAATCATGCAGTACAATTAAAAATACAGTTTAAGTTCTAATCACGAAAAATGAATAATAATAACAGTTAGTATTGTAAAATGGAAAAGAAGGGAATGAAAAAATGTAGGATCTATAATAGGTATTCTAATTAATTATTAATTTCTTAATTGCGTGTTAATTGAGTCAATTGTGTAAATATTTTTGAATAGAGCGGGTCTTTTGTATGTTCCAAATAGTAATAACAGAGAAAAGTGGGATACCAAAGAGTAAGAAAAAAATCTATTTATATGTTTTAGTCGAGGATGGATCCCAAACCTTCTTGTATTTTAATTTTTTTTCTAAGATAATTGTTCATATTATTTAACTTGCTATAATGTAGATGAAATTCTTTTATATTAGTAATTGAGTTAGAAATTTAAAAAAGAATGGTTTACTCCTGTCAAGTTCATCAGATCCACAACAAAATACTGGGAAAATTCCTTAGTTCAGGTATCGTGGGTTTTTACCTGGAAAGTTTTAATATTTTGTTCTCCCTTGTTTTTCAGGGTGGTTAACACAAATTTAAGGCACACCTCGTTTTGCAGAAATAAAGAAAAATTATTGGAAAAAGCGTTTAAAAAAATATATTATTAGCATTTTTTATATTATAATTGGTTTTTAATTTTATTCTTTTATATTTTCGGGGGAGGGGGATCTAGCTTGGAGTTAATGTTCCGCGCCCTCAATAATATGGAAAATATCAAAATTTTTTACATAGCCATCCCCAAGCATAAACTATTCGATTTTATTAAATTTGATTTTTATCACTTGAGCAGACTAATTCGGCTGAAGAGAACTATTATTTTTCTAATTCATAATTAGATCAAATAATAATCCAGATACTTCATTTACACTGTGCAAATGCAAACCATTTAGACAATTACCCCAGTAAAATGTAATACTGCATACTTGCTCTGAAAATAAGTATAGAGTTGATTTTTCTTTCAATCTTTTTTTTAGCTCTCTGACTAAAGCAATAATCAAGCAAATTTTCTGATATATTACTGATTGAAGAAAATAAGTATTGTTTACTTTTTTTCGGCTAATCCTATTGTAGTTAACAGTATCTATGTCTGGATATTTCAAAAAATGAGTGAAAGGGTTATGAACATTTTCTCAAAAAAGTGTCTATGCATTTTTCATTTTATTTTATTGAACCATACAAATGTTACGGAATGAGAGTTTTAAATAAAAAAGTATTTGCTAAACCTAAATTCTCAAACGGTTTGCTATTTAATTTTTGTAAACTTTTTCCTTGCCTTTTTTTTTCTCCAAAATATACTATGCAAAAATATACATTGAATACACGCTAATCAGTATTTTTTTTCCAAGCTAAGAAAAAATAATAGATAAAATTACAGTATTTCGCTCCTTACTATGGCCCAATAATGGGGAATTACCCACTTTTAATTTTCGTATCATATATTACTTTCCCTTGATATATTCGCAAATATTCACTACACATATATACACTATCATTCTCAGATTAATTAAGGAAGTACTGGCTTATATGTTCTATTTAATCCATTCAGATTTTTAATAATTGTAGGTGTTCTACCTGTAAAAAAAAGTATAAATTCATTTTCTGATTAATACAGTACGCGTACACTATGTGCTCTGTTTTTTAAATCAAACTCAGGCTAACTTGATCTAGGAATGGTTTGGAAATGGTATTTATTTTATTGATATACGTAATAGCAATCCCACGGTTTTTCTGGCTATAAGTTTGAATTATACTTACCTGTTTCATACATGTCCAACTGCATCTAATTGTATAAATAGCAGGTCATATGTATTTATTGGTGTAAAATGTATTTAGATACCTAAAAGGGCCAATCACTTAAACAAAAACTGATAGTACAAGAGCCCAAAAGGAGAAAAAACTACTAGAAAATTACTAGAAAAAATTTATGAGTCTGCCAAGTATAGGTAGGGGAATTAAAAATGGCAGCTGTTTCAAAACGTTAAAAAAAAATTTAATTCGATAATTTAAATAATTAAGCTCTATATCTTTAAAACTATCTGCAACACTAGAAACTCTAAGAGAAACAACATTTAAATAGAGTAAATTTTCTAAAATATGAGCCCTAATAGAGATAGTTACGTTGAACAGATATTGCTTTTTAAAAAGCAACAAACACATTTGTTGAATTTATTTTGAGAAATCTATATATCAAAAACCCTTCAACGTCTGTATGTTTATTAGTACTCAAATAAAAGCTAGTTCAATGGACTATAAAGTATTATTATTGAGTTTATCTTCGTAGGAGTAGTAGCTTTCCTGATATTTGCTTAAATAAATTGATTTATAGTTGTCCAGACAAATTTTCATATGCCAAAATTATATTCATATGGGAATATCATAAAAACTACTACATCTACTAAAATATGTGTAATAGACTACCTGATAGTAAGTTAAATTTCTTTTATTTTGAGTGCAGTTAGACATGTGTACGTCTTGTTCTACAGATATGTTTTTTTTCAAAAATCAAACATTTTATCCGAACAACTAGAAATTAACATTTTGTGAATTTATTTTGTCAAATATCATAAAAACTACTGCTTCTACAAAGATAAACGTTATATACTATTTTATAGTAAGTTTAACTAGCTTTAATTTGAGTACTGGCAGAGATCTATACGTCTTATGGTTTCATAAATAATGTTTTTCCTAAATCTAACTTATTGTCGGAGCAACTTATTTATTTTATCAAATATCATGAAAACTACTATTCCTACGAAGAAAAAGGTCGTAAATAACTTTATAGTATACTAAACTAGCTTTAATTTGAGTTCTAATAGGCATCTATACGTCACATAGTTCCAGAGATTTAGATTTTTCAAAATAGTTTCCCTAACTTCTAATCTTTCAGTACATTTTTATGAAATGTTGCTTGTTAAAAAGCAATATTGCGAGAAACTTTGAACGTAAATAGCTCTTTTAGGACTCATATTTTAGCAAATTTACTCTACTTTAAATGATGTTCAATTTGGTTTTCTCGTGTTGTTGGTAGTTTTATAGATTTATAGATTTATATATAGAGCTCCGAATGAAAAATTGATTTTTTTTAACGGTTTGAAACAGCCACCATTTTTTATTCCCCCTACCTATACTTGGCTGATTAGTAAATTATACATAGTTTCTATTAAAGTAGTCAAAAATATGGGTGAAATAACTACCTATTTTTCTTCTCGGCACTTGTACTATGAGTTAATAGAACGCGTTTTGAGTCTTATGGCTTTACTTACTAAATATTTTACGAACGGGTATGTAATGAAACGATAAAGTACTTCAGTAAAAGTGATATCTTTTTTTCTTTACCATCAGTATAAATTAATTTGTTTTCCAAATAT
>NW_027112576.1:21088-36590 GCF_000696795.3 Halyomorpha halys
TTTTAATAACTGAGAAAAAATTTACCATATAATATTTATTTATTCCAAATCGTTTCAGTATAACAAATGAAGAAGCCGTTGTGGTTGAGCGTATTGAGGCCTCATCTTGGCAATCTCGTTTTTCATTCTAGCCTGGGGGTTGAACTTCGTTTCGTGGCTTTCCCACTTTGGTTGTAATAGGAGAGCTATCTTTTGGAAGTCAGAAATTACCAGGTAGAGGGTAAATAAAAAAAATTTAAACACATATAAAATAGATATCAGCGAATAATAGCTAATATCTTAGCTACATAAACATAATTTAATTCATTGAAAATATAAATAGTAATGACCCGTATTTTAACTATTACCACTGGAGTTTTATCAATGGGTAAATTCTCCACATATTCGTATCAAGCTGTTGTATTACTAACATTAAATTTACTTGTTTGTATATAGTTTTACATATGACTATATATAAACTTAAAGAAAAACTTTTAATAATCCCATGAAATTTGTGATTTCAATCTATATTAAAATTATTAATTTTATCTCGGACCACAAAAAAGAAAGTCACTAAGTTTTCATCTTAGTAACCTTGGTTATTAGTTTGATAACCTTCCTGCCATTGTTGGGATGGATAAATATGAGTTTATAAAATAATATTTAGTATAACAAAAAAAAAAAAAAATGCAAATTATAAGTTATGCTCAAATTATTTCTTCTACATCTTTATTATTTAACTTAATTAATTAACTTCATTCATAAGGATAAAATATAAATATGTCATAAATTTGTAATTTATCTTTTTATTTGTACAAAGTATCTTATTAGCCCTTGTTTTATAACTTATTAGTGAGTTTCATAACTTTGTTTTCCAGTTTTTAATTTAGACCTAAATAATTTTTATTCCTTTATTTATCTTAATGTAAGATAAAGGCTTGTGTAAGGGCTTAATAATACTAAGTAAATTATATAATTAAATAAATTTTTATTTTAAAAAAATACATATTTATACATTTTTTATTAGTTTAAGGGAAGTGTTTATTAAAATTTAAAAAAATAAAAAGGAACACAAAGGGAAAAATATGAATAATCTTTTATACAGATTTTACTCGTATAAGATTCCTTTTCTTCGTTGATGACTTTCTTAAATTGTTGATAATGAATTTTAGAAGTGGAGCCAAGTCTTCCAAAAAACTTCGTCAAACTACGTCAAGTCTTGACAATGTAATTAAAAACATCTATAAAATTAAATAGATATCAACAAAGGGTAAACTAGAGGGGTTTTCGTTTGGACCAGAATTTCTGGCTCTAAGAACAAAATAAACAAGATAACAACCATGATGAATTAAAAGATTTACAAAATAATTAAAAAAAAACAAAAACAACTAACATTATTGTAAAAAAATAGCATTCAATTGTGTGGTTTAATTTGTATGTATTATGTTTGTACATATAAAAATTATATAATCTAAATTGATGAAAAAATTAAGAAATAAAAGGTATAATTAGGTAATTAAATATTTTTTATGTTTAACAGATGCTTTATTTCCCACTTTTTTCACATTACTTTATTTTAAATAATTTTGTACATATATTCACTAACTAGATTCTCATACTTTAGTATTTGTATTTCTTCAGACTTAATTTTATTTATACCTTTCTCATACAGCCTTTATCTTCATACAATTCTTAGACTGAACATTTCTTTCAATGTTATTTTGTAGCTATAATGTTAGTTTTTTTCTTAATCATTCTGTAATTTCTCTAATTCATTATGGTTGTAATATTGTTTTTTGTTCTTTGCGCTATGAATGACGAGACGATGGCACTAATAAATAAGTTTTACTGATTTCTATTCTTCACTGACCACACCCCCAATTAACTTCTCATATAAACAACATTCTACTCACCAGTATAAATTTTATAATTTTCTGACTTCTGTAAATGATTGAAAATTGTACAATAAAAAAAATCAAAATATGGTGCTTGGTGGAAAATAAAAACTAAAAAAAAAATTAAATTACAAGAATAAAGAAGAAATATATAGGAAGATGGTCAGGGTTGCGGTCAAAAGTGAAACAAAAATAGTTTACAATTATTTTATTTTCCAACGTTTCGCCCCACTTTGCAGGGCTTCATAAGGCCTAAAAAGATACAAAATGAAACTATGTTAAGATAAAATGATAGAAATAAAAATAAAAAGATAGAATGAAAAGAATAACAAACAAGTAACAAAGTCAAGAGTAAAAGTTTCATATAAAAATACGTAAAATATAAATTATTATTTGTTATTCATTTCATTGTATCTTTTCATTTTTATTTTCATTATTTTATCTTAACATAGTTTCATTTTGTATCTTTTTAGCCCTGATGAAGCCCTGCAAAGTGGGGCGAAACGTTGGAAAATAAAATAGTTGTAAACTATTTTTGTTTCACTTTTGACCGCAACCCTGACCATCTTCCTATATATCAATTTTTACGGTCAACTATATATACATATATAAAGAAGAAATGTTTTTAGTGACTTATATTCCTGATGTAAGTATAGCAGATTTTTATTCCTCATTTCTGAGTGCTTTGTGACTTAGTTGGGGCTGGAATCGACTTCCCGCTCTTGATTTAGAGTTACTCTATTCAGTTAGGCTACCCGACCGAGACCTCTCACATGCCACCGCTGTGGGAAGTGATTAGCGAGTTCCTTTATTCCTCTTTCACTGGAACCCTCAGAGGGCGCGGTGTCTTTGTCGCCAAGCCCTGCCTGCCAGATCATCACGCACCGGGAAATGTATTCCCGCCCTTTGAGAAGTTGCAGGAGGCTCTTGGGGAAGTGATCAAGGCTCCTCTTCCTCTAGTCCTTTTGTCCTTCAGCCTGGAAGCTTCGGAGAGCCCTTTCTTGAGCCTTATGTCATCCTCCAAACCTCTTCATAGCAGCTGATTGGACACCGAGATAAGCCATTGTTTGTTTGAAGGGAAATCCTGTTGGTTGTATTCACTTCTCTTGTCTTTAATTGTCACCACTAAATGCTCTTACACTGATCGATAACATGGATTCTTTTATTTTTCAACTAGTACAACCCTTTATATTACTGTGTATAGTAATTATTTTCTAATAAAATAGAATTATTATTCTATTAATTACACTATTAGTCAGGAAATTGTGGTAAAAGTAGCCTTTTGAGTTTTAGAAAAAGATACAAACTAAGTAATTTTATTTAAAAAATTTGAGTTTCTTTTCATTAGTTTTGTTTTATCATTTTTTAAATTAATTTAATTTAACTTGTAATATAACCCATTAATTTAAAATCATTAGATATCTTTTCAAAAGCTTCTATTTTTACTTACTCTTATATTATATTGCAAATAAAAACCTAAGTACTCATTTATTTGAATAACATTGAACTTATGCAGCAAAGGGATGTACAAAGTGTGGGGAAAATATTCTATATTATATGTTTCTATAGAATAGAATTATTTTATACTCACTATTAATTTCAATAAAAAAAACTATGATAAATTAAGCAGCCGAATAAAGTCACAAGAAATCCGAACCAAGAGTATATTGAATAACAAAATGATAAAGATCATATTAAAATTATTGCGAAGAGCCAGCTGGTCAGAATTTTGTTGGACCAACCCAGTTCAAAGCCTACTTTTATCATTAGTTTAGTTTATTTGACTTCATTAGTCTAAGTGGAAGCCATCAATGTTATATTATAGATCTGTTTCCAGTTCCAAAGCGTTTTTTTTTTCACCCAAGGTAGTTTTACTTAAATTATAATTTATTTTAACCAAAATACAAAATATTTTTTTCCATTTATAAATAAATAACTAATAAAATTTCTCAGTTCATGTAAGTAGAAAAAAAATAATAAAAATAATATAATTTATTTTCTATCCTTGAAAAATAGATAAATCACTTACCTAATCAATAAAAATGGTGAGGATCCTACATTAATATATTTATTAGGTAAACTCTTTTTTATATTTGAAAATTTAGGATTTGACAATTGCTAGTCAGGGCTTATTAAGTTTTAGGAATGTGTTTAAAAAATTGTTTGGAACACTGTTTATGTAATGGCTTTGTTGTTGATTTTTTACGATTTTCACACTTCAAGTTCATCAACACAATATTCAATACAGGATTTTATCATATTTTGAATCTGCGTTTATTTTTTGTGTCATCTTTGTCCTTTCTATAATTGTCTTATTTTCTCTGTTTACATTACATATTATTATTTGTATAATGGTTATTTACTTTATCATTCGTCCTTTATAAAGGGGAAGTCAGTGGAGGACTTTCACCCTTCAAAGGTCTGTATCCAATTAGAAACAGTTGGAGATACTGGAAAAGAAGTGGAACAACCTTAAGGAGCTACCGTGAGGACTGCCTGGGAGGGTTATTAAGTCATTTTTGATGACCCTTGAACTACTTAAATGAGGAACTTATAGTAATTTATTGAGTCTGGGGCTGTTGTGTCTGCAACAGGAAGACTATATTAAACTCTTACATCATATTGAAAATCCTCTAAAGTAGATATAATGAAATACCTTCTTAATTTTACAATCAGGATGGATACAACTTTTATTTCATTTTTTAAGCTAATTTTCAATTATCTGTTTGAATTTATACAAATTTGAGTCACATAAATAATTTATATATTAATTTTATAACTTTTATTTTATTCTTCAAGAACCAAAATTATATTTTTTCATTCAATCAGAGACTTAAATTGGGTGCACCGTATATAGATTAAATTTCACAATAAGCTAAGACTGAAGGTCTTTAGTACGATATTTTTTAGATTAGCAGAATAAAAAAAACATAAATGAAATCTAAAACAATGATCACCATATAAAAGTATGCGTATAAAATAATATGATGTATATAATTTAAATTCTTTACTCTAATTTCATTTGCACATAAGAAACAAATAACCAGTGAAATAAATCAACATATATAATCATAAACAAAAATAAACGGACTGACAGCCTGCTGGAAAAATCAGTCATGGTCTGTAAAAAACAAACAGGTCCACTCTTATCTTTCTCATTTCACTTTCGTTTAGTATTATTACAAAAAATGTTGTAGGGGTACTGTCATTGGCTGTTCGAAATCTCAATTATCCTGGTGTTCGTTTCAGTGTTCAACAATTGGTAGAAGAAAATCATTTTCCTTGAAAAACAAATAAAAATTGATTTTTCATTGTATAAAATCAATAAAATATCGAAACGTCGCCAAAATATGGTTGTTTATTATTGATTGAGTCTCAAGATCCTCAAACAAATCATTAACAGTTAAGAAAAAAAGTTATCGTTATTTATATACAATTATGTTTCATTGGATACAATATTATAACCGACCATGCTTACAATGCTTTGTGATATCTGACATTAATTTTAAGTTATTATCAATAATTGGCATTCTAAATTATTAAATCTAATTAATTAAAGTATAGCGGATAGTTTTGAAGGATTAATTTGTATAATGCTGTACTAAGTTGTAGTTGGTTTAGGCGAGCTTAGCGGAACAAGTTTGTCGCCTGTTCGGAATTGTGTCATCCTGGAATGTGGACATATATCAGGCTCAGGGAGAGCTATCTTAATCTTCGCCCTCTCATTCTCTCTGTCTTCTCTCTCTCTCTTCCCCTCACTCTCTCATTCTATCTCTTCACCCCTCTCCCCTTCTTCCTTATATCTGTTATGTTTGCCTCTGAATCCTCTCCCCCTCTGACAAGTACAGCAATTAGTCTGGTATTAAACATTCTTACCAATGGCTTGAGAATTTTTTATGTTAAGTAAATACCGATAAGATTTTCATCTTAGATACTCAGTTTAAAGAATATATTTACTGTAAAAAAGAACCTTCTGCTCAGTATGAGATACCTGCATTAACCTCTTTATCCACGTGGGACCCAGGGCACATGGAGCTTTTCATATTAGAGAATTTAATTTCTAAAACTTAAGTTGGGGAATTCTTTAGATAAAAAATGCACCTAAGAAGCACTTTCCCAATCTCAACCTGAGCTGGTATTGTGAAAAAAAGAATAAATATAATTCATAATAAAATAAATATTGTAATAAATAAAACGGCTCTTATTGGAAATCATTTGATACTTAATTATTTCTTTTTTTAATCAGAACCAAAAAAATAAAAATTTTTTAAAATAAAAATATATCTTGTATTTCATACAAGGCAAAAAAAAGATAAGAAAAACTGATCTTGACAAAAAAGAAAAAATATATATATATATACATAAATAAAACAATGAAAGTCTAATTACAAGTCTCTCCTCGTGATTAAGTCCTCGTCCTCGTCCACTTGTAGTGATCAGCGTCGAACTGGGAAGCAACGAATTCGTGCGAATGCTGTTGGTACGAAATTGCGAGAATGCCTAACGTCCTTTGCCTCGGTATTCATCCGGATTCGTAGTAGACGCGATGGCTCTTCGGAACGGTTTTCTGATGAAGATATTTTTTTTTTAATTATCACCATTGATTCATCGACGTCTCAGGCGCAGGCGATGTCGACGATGACGGAAAATGTTGGTGAATCACATTACCTGAAGAAGAGACGAGTGATAGCCACCACTTCTTCTATTTCCAAATGATAAGGACACATACGATATATATCTTGACATTTTTTTCAAAATTACTTCTTCCAAATGACTTTTGTCACTCTCGCATTCGTTCACAACTAAATCACAGCAGTTCGGACGAAAACTGAGGGATTAGTGGACGCGGTCCCTCATCCTGAGAGTTCTAATCGTTTTGGGCGAATTCGGACGAATTGATTTTGGAACTTTCCACTTCCAGTGGACGACAGACCTAAAACAAATTGTTGAATGCAAAAATAGCACTACTTTTCCAAAGCATGAAAGGGCGCTTAGGTTGTTGGTCCCGATGTGAGTAGTTTGAGGTCCGGAGCAATAAATATAATTTCTAAAGGATATGGTTAGCAAAAATACTAGAGAAGTAACGGACGTCCTCCTTGCACTGTTGGTGCGAAGCTACTGACTTCCGTACTTGAGACATAAACAAAGACAGGCGTAAGTCGTCCAAAAAGTCCACCGGATCTCCTATTGCAGTTGTTTCTCTGTCTTACTATAACAATAAAATTAATCAATTCTTCATTTTAAAAATAAAAATAAGTTTTGTTTTAAATGTAATTTAATTAATTTTCAATAAAATTAATAAAAAATAAAGATGACTTGTGGCATTTACAACTTTTGTTTTACATTTTAAGTTTATTTTATTAAATCTTTTGTTAAGAAATCCGTGTTTGTGTGATATTTTTAATGTGATACATATTAATGACAGTTCCTGATATATTTTAAGAAGTAATTAAATTGCCATTACTTTTTTTATGATCTTGAATCATATGTAATTATTAAGTACAACATTAAGTGACGTTATGAAGTATAAAGTTGTGTTATATATATTGTTATACGTTGCTATACTCTACTCCAATATCAATACGTCCAAATGAAAAGATATAAAGATTATTTTTGTCTAATTAAATTGGAAAATGCATTCCCTTTAGGCTTGTCTTTATCCAAGAAATGTTCAAATGCAGACTGAAGTTGATGAAAAAGCTTTTAGAGCGTGTAGAGCTGGCATTGCTAATGTTGTCGGAGTGTAAAACGGTTTTCCTGTTTTCAGATGCCGGTGCCATCCAGAGGTTTGACAAGCAACCCGACTATTCCGAAGTCAACCCTGGGGAAGACATCAAGCTAGACTGTAAGATTTTCGACAAAAGAGGTACCTGTTCTTGGCAGAAAGATAACAAGGTAAGCTGAAAATATATTTCAATATATTAATTACTCAACCGCCCTGTTTGATTAAAAAATTATTTTGCTTCATTGAATACTTTCTCTAACACCTTAATAATAGAAAAGTCTTGTAACGTGTTACATCATGATATGTATATTACTTTATCCGATAGCTATGGAAGAGTATAGTGAGCAATTAAAAATATTAAATTGGTATTTATTACTTTTATTCTTTTTCTTTAGTTTGAATAAAATAAGTTAGGTTTTTCTTGATTCCCCTTTCTATCAATTAAAAACTAAATAATTAAAATTTAAATAGAGTCAATGTTTTTTTCTGAAAACGATGGTCAAGAATATTATTTCAATAATTCCAAGAATACGGTAGGAGTGAATTAATTTAGTTAGACTCCCTCAAAAACATTTTTTTTTTACTATGAGTATTTTAATTGGATATTATTAAAAAAAAAAAAGAAAATAGAATTTTTTCCCTAAACTGATAAGATTCCAAGAAAACGTTGTTCTTTTATTTTTAAATTTGGTATAATACGATTAATATTGTAATACGAAAAATTATAAATCTATAAAAAGAATGGTTTGTAGTCCAAAATGTTAATATTGTATTAATACACCCCATTGTATCAATAATTCTATCAAAGTAATTTTTAAAAATTAATAAATAAAAACTTTAGGCGTAAAATATAGTTGTTTATTATTAAGTGGACCTAGGTTCGAGTGCCGAAGGGTGCACCCAGCCTCATACTGTGCATACCTTAATTAAGGGAAAATCTGGCAGCTCAGCGTGATTCTGGCCAAATCACCTCCTTGCACAACAGGTGGTCTGTACTTCCTTATAACAGTACTTCCTTACAAAATACTGCACTCCTGACCCTTCATGGGTGATAACCGAACCGATTATTATTATTATTATTTTATATAGATTTGTATTGAAATTTATGTAAGATGTTTTGTTCTCATCAATTAAAATTATTAATGACTTTTAAAATTAATCTTTTTTTAAAAATACTATAACTTGTAATAAAACATGGGTACTATGATCAGGCTTCCTTTTAATATAACAAGAGAGTTTAAATGAATAATAGAATAATGGACATAATATATCTAAAGATGTTAGTAAAAAAATTAAATTTTTCGAACCACAATATATTTGGTAAACGTACTCCAAACAATATTGTACTATATAGTACAATATATAATACCATATAACAATCACTTACTAGAAGAACTTATAAATAAATCAACCACAGAGAAAACTAAAAAAGGAATATTCGAAAGGGGACTTTCTTACTTCAATGATTCTGAATAACTGATTTGATTCACCAAATGAACTTATCTGCCTGTATTTTTTCTTAAGTCTACATAATTATTCATTAAGATACGATTAGAATTAGCTATGTATGTGTGTGCTTAGTTATAGATATTATTTACTTAGGTATTACTGGATCCTTATTTTTATCGTATTCCTGTTTCATCTTGTTTTATTCTCATTATTATACTAATTCACTAATTGTAAATTCGTAGCATTATTATTTACTTAAAAGTCCATTCAGTTATTTTCATTATTATTATTTTACTTTTTAATATTTTTTTTTTACTTTATTTTCATTTTAGTAATTGTTAATTGAATTATTAGTTGTATCACTTGAGATCAATTCATATTGTACTTATCTAGCATATAACTTGTAGTAGCCCCCACAACGCTTTATGTTTATCATTTTTATTTTTGTACCGACCGATAGATGTTTTCATCTGGTCGGACCATATTTTAAGTGATTTACTAAATTAATAGAAAAATTTAACATTGAATTGGAATCATTTTTCAGTGATTATTGAATTATTTATGAATGTTATTTTTTACTTATGACCAGTATCAGTTTGTCTATTACTTCTAAAATATTAACTCCCAAATGTGTATAGATAGTAATTTGCTCCTTGTTAAGATTATACAAAAATCCTTTTAACCAAGAAAATAAGAAGAAAATATCCTGTAGTTTAACATATCAGTTGATGTATAGCTGTTTGTGAACATATAGGGAAAAAGCTTTCCGCTTCGGATAAACAAACAGCTAAGAGATATTCAACCGGGAATATATAAAACCCTGCAGTAAATTACAGATCCAGATCGAAGCTGATATATTCTTGCTGTGTTCTCAGGAACATTTTATCTTAAAATCGAGAGCTATTTTATTGCTTATAGTCCTTGGGGTTGGTGGGACTTTTCCTCCCGCTGAATGCAATTTTCCATCTCTGAGGTTCTGCTCTATACAATTTATTCAAACATTATAAAGCCATTACTGATCCAATGAAAAGCGAGGATTGCTCTTATGAAAACTTTTCTTTATTATTGTTATTATTTCTTGGCAAACTTTGCGGTGGTATTTTACTTCTTTAATATCATCGATTTTGTACTATTCATACCATTTTGAGATTTTAGCTTAGTCTTATCTTTTTAATAGACTTTTTGAAAAGTAATTTCTTCAATTTTCTGAGGCGTGTTCCTCTAATTAATTTTGAATTAATTGAATATTTCCCTTTCTTTATTGTATGATTTCTTAGATGTTAACGTTTCAAGGTTTATTCTATTCAATCAAGAGCTGGTATTGAATAAGCTTATGTAATAGTAAGAATAAAAAACCAATGGATAAAAGATGTATAACCATTATATTGTCATAAATATGATAACAGATAAAAGTAAGAATTAACATAAAGGTAATTTTGAAGATGAGGTGGAATAATTCCTAAAACATGTGACGTGTGAGAAAGAAGAAAAAAGAAAGTAAGGTAAATTAATCATAATAAATAAAACCGGTATTATTGTGTAACTCAATTCCTTTTCCTCGCTATTTTAGTTTAAAAAATTCGAAAGAAAAAACTGATAATTGCGAGTAAAATCCTCTGTAAATATTTAAATAATAGTTTTGTAGAAATAATAATAGAGAATTTTTTATGTATAAATAGATGAAATACACAGCGTCCAGGAATATTTTTTAGTATTTCAGCTGAGCCATGATAGGAAGAGAATAAAGGTGGATTAAGGAACCCAACCCATCCTCAACACCTGCAAAAAGGCTCCCCCGTGGCACTGTCTTTAAGTACTGCAACTTTTTTTTCTTCAAACATTTTACCTAGTTTAAAATTTTTAGTTTAACTGCTTGTGTAGGCGCTTGAGATTCAAATCATAAAAAATACGGCTTCAGAAGAACTAAAGAGGTTTTATTTTCCGTCATTTTAAGGTTTCTTTTGTGCTGAATTTTCTTTAAACGATTTGAGAAAAGAGAAAATTCTCTACGGGGTCGTGGTATTTAGTTATATAAGATAAGGAACTTTATTTTATGGCGATATTTCCGGAAATTTCTTATTTGAAATTATCTTTCTGATACTTTTTACTAGATTTAGGAACTATTCCTTCGTCTAAGGTAGTTATTAATTCTAAATATACAAGACTACGATTTAGTTTTAAAGAATATGATCTTTCTCAATAGTTGGCACATCCAGTTAGTAATAAAATAAGTATTTGTAACTTGATCAAATTGTGATAGACTAGAGTTTTAATGAATCAATAAAACAAATTGTGAACTCGATCGTTTAAGTTTTATTTTTTATCAGGTACATTTAAGAAAGGATTGAGTTCAAGATGATAATTTTGGATAATAGAGACTGATGAAATTATTGGATGATAAAAAGCAAGACAATAAGTATTTTAAAAACATTTAATTAAAAATAGATAATTATTGATTAAGTTTATTTCATTATACTTTATGTTTCCACTTTCAGTATATTTTCTAGCCCAATTGTGCTTTGATTGCTACTACTGATACCAAATCCTGTGTAAGGTTAATTCAGTTTAAAAAGTTTATTTTATCTCTATTATTATTAGAAGATCTGTCAGATTGTTTCAATAAAAATAAGATCTATCTGGTATTGAATAGCAATTAATCTTACATTGACATACTTTTTTTTATATTCATTTATTTAATGCCAGATCGGCCTGGTAGGCCTTTCATGGTTGATGTAACAGTTATATATTTTTTGACAATCGATTATGGGGGGATAGTCTTGTACAAAAGACTAAATAAATAATAAAAAAAATAGGATAAATACAAATAATAAATAATTAATAACAAAATAACGACATTTAGTAGACCTAACAAAACAAATAATTGGCATCTAAAAAAAAATCAAGCTTGACATATTGGGTTTAATATAAATGTTTAGATCGGTTTTTGAGAAAATTGGAAAAATGTAAAAAAAAAATCGATTCAATAAAGTGATAATTCTGTCAGTCGATAAAATCAATAAAGTTGCAGTTACTTCCTTGGTATATAAATTTGTATTAAATATGTAATGTCAGTTTCACATGACATTTTGTTTCTGACCTAGTCTGACCACACACATAAAATATACTATAGAAAATATACTAAATATTAAATATACTATACTAAAGGTCTAAAATGTTCTATAGATGTATGAAATTCTAACGCAAATAAGCCAAAACGTGATTATAATAGTTCATTTCTAAGATTTAAATAGACAAAAACTTGAAATTAAAATTTAAATATTCATTTTGGTCGCGCTTGGACTCATTTTTGTTGGAATTTTAGAGTAAATACATAAGTAGTGGGCATTTTAACAAAAATGTTTAATTGTTTTTGTGTTGTGATTTTATTTTCAGTATAAGGCAAGAATTTATGCCAATAGTGGGAAAATGACTTATGATAATATTATTTTTATCAATGATCGTTTCTCTTAATTAAAATACCTAAGAACAATAGTATTTTCTTTCGTTTTTTCAATAGTTCAGTAGATTTATCAGTATTCCTTATACTAAATTGTCATATCGATTTAAGCCATTTTATAAATATAACTAATCCGAAATAAATTTTAAACAATGCTTATATTCAAGAAATTGTTTTATTAATTTATCAAAATGTCCTGAAAATATCCCCATTAAATGCTAACAACCACACTTTCTTCCTTATCTCATCAAGCTAAATACCGCGTACACGTGAATAATTTTCTATTGACGGGTGAAATAGATTATCACCGTCTAATTGTATTGCTGAGATCTTTCTAAAAGAAACTCTCATCAAATAAACATTTTAAATTGAGGGAAAATATAAACTTCTTAATTGTTCGTTAATTAAGTGTTGATAACTGGTGAGTCTACCTTATGTAAAATTCGAAAAGTACTTTCATTAGAAGTGTCTTGGATAGCAAAGATTTGTTATTACTTTTATTTTTTTTTCATAATTCATCCTTTAAAAATGCACTCAAGGTATAAGTCCGCTGTATAAGGCATTGGTTCAAGGTACTATTTGTTCTAGAGGTGACAGAGCCTAGGAGCCTTACACGTCTTGACGCTTTACCCGCCCTTGTGATTTCCTCTCGACAAACAGAGGAGAAGTGGAGCAGGTAGAGAGTAAAGAATTTTAGGCCTTTCTGTTTACGTCTCCGAGAGCTAAGCCAGCTGAGCCTGGTTTGCTACTCACATATGTACACAAAACCTCCTCGCTACACTTCCCCCAATCCCCTTAACGTCTCTAAATTCGACGCCTTACATTATTTATTTTATTTCTTGCCTTCGATTTCTCTTATAGAGTGAGAAAATTTTGTATTATAATATATTTATCAGTTTGAAATATACATTCCCAAAAACGAGAAATAACTGTCGAACGTAAAAATAGCCCAATTATATTCTTAAAATTAACACAGATCCGAATAATTTTAATTAATTATTAGATTTTAATCTTATGAAATATTTTCAGGCTATTTATTTATTTTATTAGGTTTTTCGACAACTAGGGTCATTTACACTGGAATTACAAAGTTAGTAATAACAACAATTTAACAAATTTTACTTTGTGAATTCAATTACAGAGTGAGAACGTTATTATACTTACAATTTACATTTTACAAAGTTGAAATCACAAGGTTACAATTACAATTGATATAGTTAGTAAATTACTATATTAAATTAACCATCCACTTATAAATGCTAGATATACAATAATTAGACTATATGTGATCGTAGATTTTAATAGTTTTTAAAAAGTGAAAGAGTTTTGTTGTTGTTGTGGGATCTTCTCTCAACATCTCCAGTAAATCTGAAGAGAATCGGTCTGATTTCTAAACAATACATTTAGTAAGAATGTGCGTAACAATGAGATCGTTTCCGCAGTAGCGACAGACCGGTGCATCTTCTTTTTTCATAAAATGTGGGTGAGTCGAGTATGGGCTATCAGGAGACGAGTTAGAACTAAATCTTCTCTTCGTGGCAGATTTAAGTTTCTTGCTGGACCATTCTTAACTAATTGTCTTCATGATGAACCATTCGTCTTGCCACTTTTGCCATCCAATTTCTTTGATCCATGAAATAACAAACAGCTTCAAATAACTTTGAATGTTGATGATGTTACGACTTGACCTGTCTTTATAGTTAGTCTGGCCTGCGAATCTGCCTTTTATTTTCCGGTGATCCCACAATGACCTGGCAGCCATAAAAACAAGATCCTACAATCCATGTTGTTCAAAGTTTTCAAATGCAGCTTCAATTTTAATATTAAAGGGTTTGTTGAAAATGGATCTTGTAAAGATTTGAGGGCAGATTCCGAGTAAGAACAGATCGCGGTTCTGAGGGATATTGCAAACTGCTCGATTGATTTCGGAGAGTTCTGCAGAGTACATCGAAGAATGTGGTTGTAAGAAAAATAAGAGAGTGTGATTATTTTAAAACGATAGCAGTGCGTACACCTTCAACTGTTTTGGAACCATCTGAAAAAACGAAATTCCAATCGTGGTAGCTGGTTTTAGGTTAATTGATTTTTTTTTTAATGTTAGGCTATTACAATGGAAATGGAATCTTTAAAAAATATAACTCAGCAAGATATTTGAATGCTTGAAATGATACTTGCTTAGTGAAATCTTTGGGTGCAGTTTCTCTTTAGATTTTTAATTACGACATATAAGTGTACGTAGAAGTCCATGTTGTCAGCAAATGTTGTGATAGGGCTTGTCTTAAGCCGTCATTAAAGCTGGATCAGAAGCCACAAGTTTACTTGCCACACAGACTGCCTCCGTTATCTCCGGTCGAATCTTTATGATTTTTTAAAGAGGGAATTAGGAGAGAGAGAAAATGTTTAGTTTAAGTTATATTGCCCAACTGTATTGGGTTGCTAGATACACAGCATACTTCTTAAATCTAGTTGGTTAATCTTTTTTTTTATTTTATAAAATATAGGCATGGCAGATTTATTCCATACAACAGCAATACATTAATTTTTATTTTCTGTTGTCATTTATTTTTCTTTCTATACTATAACATCTATACTTTTCTTTTCTATTTTTTTTTTCTCATTTTTTCTCTCTCAACTCAATATATCTTTCCTCTTTTTCCATTTCTTTCTGTCCCATCTTTAACATACATAGAGTAAAATTAGAAAATAAAACAAATTAAATAAATAAGAATATTAAAATTAAAAATAAGGGTGCATACTTTGTAAGGAAGTACTGTTACTAGACCAGCGGTTGTGCAAGGAGGTGATTTGGTCAGAATCACGCTCAACCGCCAGATTTTTACCCGATTAAGGGTATGCAATTGATGAGGCTGAGTGGACCCCAGAACGGCTCCAGAACTCGTAGGGTTGACTCACGGCTACAGTGTAACAGAAAAAAAATTCTGCCCAGCCGGATTCGAACCCGGGGCCCTGGAGTCAGTAGCATCGTTTACAATATAA
>NW_027112576.1:36910-41580 GCF_000696795.3 Halyomorpha halys
AATTATGAAGGCAGTGATAAATATATATACATAAAAAAGTATTAAATATGTACAAAAAAGTAATAAATGTTTATAATATATATAAACGAACTATAGCGAATATATTCTGACTATATATATATCTGAATATATTTTTTGAAAATATTAGCCATTTACAAGTTATATTGTAAAGTATCCCATAACCTAGTTCACAAAATCAGTGAATAAGATTCATTCCATGTCAAATCTTCTAGTTGATGATACTTCCCCATTTAATTTTTTTCTCAGATTTAAATACAAAGTTGAAAAGTTAATTCTATTAATATTCTGATGACACCGGAAAAAAATCTTTACGTAAATATGAAGATTACTATCAAACGTAAAAATACCTCAATTATACTCTTGAAATCAGCACATGCCCAAACAATTTTCAATTGATTCTATGATTTAAATCTCATAAAACACACAGAACCGACGGAATGAATCTCGACCTTCCCACTGTTATATTGATAATATGGAAAAATATAGAAAGATATTACATATCTCGTTATAGCGTAAGGTTATATGATAATTGTCTATTTATGTAAATGATTGAAATTTTAAAATAGTAACGATTTTTTAAATATTTTATGTTCCTTTATCCTTCGTCGTAAACCTAGCGACTGCCCTACATCCTTTAAAAATGTTTTTCTTACTCCTGTCGAAGAGATCCACTTCTTGGACTACATCTGGATAAACGATTAATATGGAATCAATCCTCACACAAGACTGAAAAGAAAGGAAACTGCACTTCGATTCCGACTATTACAGCACTTACTAGTCAAACGGTCAAAACTTCCAACTCATTACCAAAGACAGATCTACATGACTGTAATAAGGCCTATATGGACATACGGAGATGAGCTTTGGGGCTCCACTAAACCTTCGAATTCCTCTCGTACCCAATCCTTACATCCCAAAATCCTTAATGCTCCTTACTTTGTCAAAAATAAAATCATCCATAAAGACCTTAATGTTCCCTATATAACCATTCTAGCCCAAGGTAGAAATCAATGCTTCCATTATAAACTCCTTAACTACCCAAACCCAATAGTGTCTGTCAATCCTCCGTGGCACATGAAAAGAAGATGGCCTCGAGACCTTCTAATGTAAAGATTTTATTCTCTACATATCTGTATCGTATCATTGTAATCTTAATTCTAATACACAATATGTATAATTACGTAAATACAGTTGTAAATTTCATAAATAAATAAAAAAATGTTATATATTAATGAAAATCCTCGTTTATTGGAATACTAATACTTAAAAAATAATTAAATAAAGACCTTAAGGAATACACATTGCACATTGAGGGTCTTTTGCAGATTTCTGAATAAGAATGTAAAGTCGCATGGTTTTACGAAGGGAGGATGTAATAAACAGAAACCCAAGGTTTTTTTTATTTTCTAACTCTTAAAGGATCTTGTGCATTTTATAAACTGTTCGTTCCTAGGAGTACAGACAGTATCTTGTGCTTAAAGTGAGTGAACCCTCTTTTCTACTCAATTAATCTACAGTGCTATATTAAACGATACAAGTGGAACTTTACTAGTCTTGTAGTTATTTGATTCCAAATCCTTAAAACAATTTAAAAATAAATCCACACCATTTTAATTAGTAACATGAATGATAATCAACAAATTTGTTAATATATTAAATGATTAGTAAAATTATTAACCTAATATCCTTCGATTTTGCAGAATATCGTTTTATGATTAAAATTTTAGGTTTACATCTCATTTTAAATTATTCATAAAGATTTAATTAAAGCTGTTAATTTTTTACTATTTCTAACCATAAGCTTTATTAATGGCTCTAGTCTTCCACTGAAGACCTATGCTGTTCCAGTGGTAAAATGTGAGGATTCACTTCTCGAGGCCGCGGTGAAATAAATTTTGACTTATCCAGCTGGGAACCTAAGTCACAACGCCGCTCAATTATCACGTCGTCTGAGTTACGGTCAAAATGGACATCATTATTAAAATGTAACGAACAGTCAGATATTAGCTGGCTTGTTACAATTTAAGAAATGTTAAAACACCCATGATGAAATCCTTTTAACTATGCTTGACTTCTCTAGAGGCGTGAAAAGAATAATTTTCAAAATTAATATTAGCATTTTAAGTAAAGCTGTTGAATCTTCATAAATTATAGTTAATCTTCATTTTAGGTCGCATTGTTAGGAAATAAATTATTATTTTTTTAGTTGTCATAATCTTCTTTATTTATGATATTGTTACACTTATATTCTACTTAATGTACTATCAGGTGTCTAGAAGAGAAAGGAAATGAATCAAATTTTAAAACGGATTTTATAATAATGTAATTGCAAATATTTGATGTGATAGAGAAAAAAGTATTTTTAAAAAACAATCCAATAGTTCTATTTGTGACATTTATTGATATTAGGATAGTGTACTAAAATTAGAGTTGGAAACAGTTGGATATTGTACACTTCCAGGTACTGGATGGTATTAGGAGGGAGGGATCTATACTGCCCTATATCGGTCGGTTCTCTTTCCCGTCCAAATCCCCTCCCGAATCACTGAGAAAAAAAAGGCTGAGAAAACATCTGAAGAGGCGAAGCGGATAATCCCACAGACGGCCGTGCACACTTGAGGCCGCAGATCGAACCCTTTCACCCGCTCCTAACCCCGCTATCAACAGGCGATGTGAACTGCTTCTTCTTCTAAGGAAGAACCCTGCTTCCTTAAAACTTATTCAGTATTGATATTGAAAATTTATCAATATTTATCTTTGATAAAGATATCCAAGGGACTGGAGTTGCAGCTGTTTCTATGTAAATATAAATGTATATAAATTGGTATTAGACCCGTTTGAAAAAAGGAAACAGAAATGGATAATACTCATAATTTTTCATAAATTTTATATATTGGTACTCGTTTTTTCCCTCACTTTGACCACAATTTCTTGTTTTTTTCGTTGATTTCCTATCACTCTCTGGCGGCTATGCCTTCTTGGTGATTTTTTTTCCTAGTCCTTGACATCAAAACATACCATCTTAATTTCCTCACTCGTTGTTCATCTATCAATTGATTTACTACTAGATCTAGTAATAGATCGATTGAAATGTACTATCTTATTGAACCACCTCCTAAAAATTCTTCGTCATTTGTGTAACCTACTTATGAAATTTTCTTCTTATTAGTAATCGCCGGTCCTCATCGTTCAATTCCTTTAAACAACACCTATTCCTTGAGCTACTTCATAATTAACACTGTATCGATGTAAACAGTTTGTATACTTATAACAACAATTACAGCTATATAAATGTAACATATAATCTTAAAGCGTTTTACTTATCATTATTATAACCTTTCACTTATTATCATCACCTATATGGTTAACATTCCATCACATTTTTTCACTTATTTCTATACTTTATTACTTATTTTAAATCTTTTTATGTACTTCTTTCTACATCTCACCTTTTACTTTTATATATATTTTTATTTTATTTTGTAAACTTTCACTTCTGATTTTTAAATTACCTTATTTCACTTTATGTTATTCATGTTACTCCTGTTATCTTTACTATTACTATTATCAGTGTAGATAAATGATTATTTTCACGATATATAAATACTACAGTTGTTATCATTGTTTAATTATTTTTCTTTGTAATTTGTTTTCCTTTTTTTTAAACTACTCTTTATTTACTTTTACTTTTTATTAGTTACTTATTTTACAATTATTGTTATTATATTCTATATTGTTTTATTTTCTTCAGTATAATCTCCTATTATTAGTAACGATATTTGTCATTCTAATTTTACTTAGTTATTATAATAATTATTATTATCATGTAATAATACATGTACTGTATCATTCTATATTTTTCTCTTATCATTTTTCATTTTTCGTCATATCTTTATCACTACTTCCTGTATACGCGACGTATTTGAAATCGAAATAAAGCCGTTAAACAGTTTGCTGACTACCTCCTCCCCACTCCTCCACCCTTCCGCTTCATTGTTTCTTTCTGTTCAACCGATTCCTTTGAACAGGTAGGTTGTCCTGGCTTGTTCTTTGCTCATTTATTATCATTTTATATCATTATTATTATTTATTTATTTGTTGTTTTATTTTTATTATTCTTTCATGCCGTTTATTTCATCTCTATAAATTATTTTTTTTTTCCTTCCCCGTATTGTTTTTGTTTTATGTGCATCTCCTGTACCTTTTTAGCTTTATATTTTACGTATTTTTATAAAGAAATTTTACTCTTGCCATTGTTACTTGTTTTTATTCTTATCGTTGTATCTTATCTTTGTATTTTTATTCTTATCATTGTATCATTTCGTATCTTTTTAGCCCTGATGAAGCCCTGCAAAGTGGGGTGAAACGTCGGAAAATAAATAGTTGTAAACTTTTTTTATTTCTCTTTTGACCGCAACCCTGACCATCTTCTTATATATCAATTTTTACGATCGACTATGTATACAATTATAGAATAATTATTTTATTCATTTATTGAAATTAATCTCACACTTTAGAGGTTATTGAAATTGTGCACATGAGCACGTGAGTATTGTAAAGGATTATATATATATATAAAGATACGTGATAGCGGGTCCTGAACTCAAAAAAAAAGGAAAAAGGAAAGAGAAAATACACTCACGGTTGCT
>NW_027112576.1:44185-56357 GCF_000696795.3 Halyomorpha halys
TATATATATATATATATATCAGTAAAAAGAAATAAATACAAATTTTGTTTGTGATTAGGTAATCAAACAGAAACAGTACGCTTTCATTCTGAAAAGTGCAGCACGCACGTATCTCGAGAGCGTTGAAAGTCGAGCTGGTTAAGCCTTGCAGTGAGTACTGGCTCCTAGGTTTTCAAAGGATATTCCTGGTCATGTACAAAACAGCACATACATGATGCAAAAGAGCGTACATGTACTTTACCCTATACCCACTATTTATGTATTACTTATTTTTTAAAGAAAATAGCATTTCCTATTGCTTGAAAATAGTGCTGATAGTTTATTACTCTCTATAGCATCTATTTCACTTGATGACTGACTTTATTTTTTGTTTTACTATCACATTTCTTTTTATGGAAAGCTGTCAATCCTTGGATTTATAGCAACAGTTTTACAGTTCTATTTGCTTTTACAGCTTGTATTCCATTACATTTTTTAGAGCTTTATTTCCGAAATAAGCTTCTCATTACATTATAGCGATTTATAAAAGGACAATAGTGATGCCTTTTGAAATTAGACGTGTGAGGGTCAACTTTTATTTCATGGGTGGCTAGCGTCATACATATGGGACCTTTGCTTTATGGATAGAATGGATTGCTTTTCTCTGGGACCACTCGCCATTGCTGCGTTAGTTTAGGCACATACATTCGTAAGAACCAATACTTTGCGGAAATTATTACAGAAATTCGGAAGGAACAGCTACAAGTCATGCATCAAAAATTTGCCTGAGAAGGAAACATGTATAGAAACACTACATTCTATGAAACTTCAACTTTTTACAGCTGTCGAAATATAAATAAATTATTTTTATTGTAGCAGTGAGCTACAACGCAGACATACGTCACTTCCTACTGCTGGAAACACCCATATTGCCTAACAGGCAGGGTGAGAATATAAATATAAAATCTATTTTATATAGATACAATATTTGTATCTATACAATGAAACTTTTTTTAGTGATATTAGTTCGATAAATATTCTACACGTGTCTAAGTGTTCTTACCAATGAGCTACATTGGTACTACTAGAGTATTTTTCTGCTCAGCTAAATTTTAGCTTTTTCAACTATACCAATATCTTTTAGATTTTATGCCTTTTTATAGTAGAACAAATAGTTCCAAATAAAGCCGAGCTTCTCAAACTTTTCATTTCTATCCTCGTTTCTAAGTTGTCTACTAAAGTCCGATTTGTACCATTTTGTGCAGTTTGATGACGCAAAGCTACTCATAAACTTCGTGTAGATAAATGAAATTGTGTTAAACATAAATGTTAAGGGAAAAAATTGTATTTACAGATTAAAGTAAAAATACTTATTTAAGGTTTTTTGTGGGGTTGCAAAAAACAAATATCAACGTTATTTCTTCCTAAAACTAATTCAATGAAATAATTGTCAGGCATTCATTGAATCAAGTCATCTTTGACTATGATTGTCAGTATACACGTATATTTATATTTATTAATTATGTTCATAGAACATTTTCGTCTAATTTATTTTTTTTTAATTAAAATCCATTTGTATAAATATGATGTTAATTAAGAAAAATAGATTATTTAGGAGCTTAAGAAACAGGTTTTCTATTTCGAGTTTTAGAGTCATGTAATATTATCGGTGTACTTCAGAAGGTTGTTTTTTTTTCTTGTTTGCCGCCTCCTTTTAATTTCCTGCCTCGAAGGAACAGCAGCAGTGGAAAAGCCAACAATAATCACAGCTCTCTATTCCTTGGAGAAAACCAAATCGATTAAGTCTACATAACTCCAGATATGGATTTTTATATTAGTTTCTTATATAACTGATTAATTTTATCTGGAATTTATCTTAATCATAAAGCTATCAAACAGAAGTACAAACTATTTTACATGAAGAAATTTGATCACTCAATATCTTATTTCGTCTGGTACTAAACAACTTTCTTCTTATTGCTTGAATCATTTTTAACAGTTTTGATTTTATAGTTTTTTTTTTTAAATTATAATATGATTCCTTAATTTTTAATGTTAAGACATCTGTACTAATAAAATTCTAGTATGGCACTCTTATCATCCAACATTCATTTACCATCCTACATTACATTGAAATATTTCTCTAATGTGTAGGTAAGTGAAAATAGAGAGTTACCATTATCATCTTAACCATAAAAACATTTATTTATGTGTTTTTCCTCATTCTCCATTTATTACCTTCTGTGACACTAAATGGATGATTAAATGATGGATATTAATTTTTCTAAAATTCTGTACAACACCATATTATGTGCCTATGTTACTACAAATGTTTTCGGATATTTATTTTCAACATATAAAAAAAAAATTCAGTTTTATTTAATTTTCAAATTGTGTCAGAGATTATAAAAGGTACATTAAAATGGAGAATGTGTTTTTAAAATTCGGCATTTAGATAATGTTGGACTATTTTAATTAAGATAAGACATAGTTGATGTCTAAAAACACTTAATTTTACATTTTTTCAACAAGTTTAGTCTTTGTAGTCGTTTTTGTGAAAAATAAGTAAATATGTCTAAAATTGAGAATGAAAAATGGCACTTACGGAAAGTCAAATTTAGCAATAAAAATGCTACAATATACTTTATTATGCCTACTCCAAATGGGTAATTTATGATTCGTAAAATTTTTAATTTGACATATGAACATATGCATAGGAACGTACCGAACTTCTGTGAGAATTGATTTTTCGGACCTTAAAACGTATATTTCGATTTTTTTCACGAACACAATACTGTTCTTTTACTATTAAGTTCGTAAATGTGTACATGAAAATTATATTCGATAAACCAAGTCATATTTCTTATTTTTTTTTTTCAAGTTTATTTGTACCTCAGACTTTAATTTGTTTTATGAAATATTCAGCATCATAATTTAACAGGAACATTTATGTACTGTCTATGCTGTATTTAAAAAAAAGATTTATCAAAAAGTAGTAAATTACTTTTCTGACAAGGAACAAATACCCTAAACCCGAATGGTGTTTTACTCGGCGTAGGGAGAAGAGGAGCTGAATGAGGGATCTCCTAGTCTGATCAAATAGTTTACTTGAACTTCTGGAGGATGCACCGCTCGGTACTGTCTCCCTCATGCCATTATGGAACATTTATTGATTGTGATTATTTTTCAGGTTGAAATACAAAAATGTAAAGATAAGAAAAAAAATACGTGAATGGGCCTCTTCTTAGAGTATACGGCATTTGCACGAATAGAAATTGACCTCCATATTAAAATTAATTTTAGGGAAAAATGTTTAGGGAAGTATAAATTGAATAATTTATAAAAGAATTTATAAGGTGCAATCAAACAAAAAAAAACTTCAAATAGTCATAAAAATATTTAATGTGAGACGTTTCGATCCGCGTTACAGGGTTACCATGGCTTACAGATTGCCTGCAATCACGAAAATGAATATAAAACGTATTATTTTATTAATCATAAAAAAATATTATAAAGATTTGAATCAGATGTTATATTTTTGTTTCTACTTATACTTACATAATGATGTAAACTTAATTGGAGTACATATAATAACAACTAAATGATGAAAGGAAAGTTGGGAATACTAAGCTAATCAGATATGTATTCTGTTTTAATTCCTAATTATCTCTTTCCTTATATTTTTCACGATTTTGAATTTGAATATACTATTCTTCTTGAATGATTATTCCTGATCTAGTTTTGAACAAAATTTTTATTACACAACGAAAAAATCTTGATCTATTCAGGAAAAAATAGTAATTTATCAAAATCCCGATTGCTTATTACTTTTTCCATAGGAGTAATACACAGATTATAGAACCATAAGCATTATTTTAAATAACACTATGTCCTTTAGGTTCTATTCAACTTGCCAATGAAATAATATTTGGTCTATATTATTAGACCTTGGAAAGTGAGATTTCGGAATAGACATTAATATCTTTATTGAACGTTATGATTTTTTTTTTAATAAAAGATTTATAAGATTTTCCTTCTAGTAAAAAAGTGAATGAATATTTGATTTTATTCTTCTTTTTATTATTATGGTAAGGTATCTGATAGGGTCCAATAGGAGCGCCCCGTTCGCGTTAGGTGAGAAAGCCTGTCCCTGAAGGGCTTTCAACTGCCCTCGGAAGGCCCATAGAGATTCCTTTTTAATCTGGCCCAGAGGTGGAGGAGCGCTTGTATCATAAGAGGTGCATGGATATCTTGTCTTTAAGGAAATAAATTCGGCTTTTTGACGGACTATTTTCTCTCAAATATGTCTATTCTTCTCCAACGTTTAAGCTCCTAGGCCATCATTAAAGGGACCTTAAAATTGATAAATCAAAGTTTATAATTTCTTCTGTTAAAGGCAATTGTGCTGAAGTAGATTCATAAACTCTTATACTTTTATATCAGTCACATTAAGTATTTAACACATAGGCCTATATTAGCAAAAAAAAATGTGATTGAAATAAAAGTATTATAGTTTATTCATGTCTATTACAATTATTTATGTAGATAAAATCTTATAATCACTATCAATTCAGAAAACTTTTTTTTTTATCATTATATAATTATTTTGTATGTTTAGTTTAAACCATTATATTTACTGTTCTTTACTTACTTCTTTTATATTTATTGAATTTTATCTATATTGTCATCATTTCATTTTCTTAACTGTATTTTCTATTGGTATGTAGCTTTTTTTTTTAATTAGTTACGTATTATATCATCTAATATATATTTATATTTCCTATGTTATATAATAATTATAGTTATGATTATAATCATATTTTTATTTCTTTTTCTTGTATTTCACTTATATGTAACCGTTCGTAACCATCTTCTTCCCATACTATGTCTGTCCCATATCCGCTTATTGTCACTCGTTTGCTGTCTTTAAAACTTGGCACGTGGGTATTATCTTAGTTCTGATTGTTCTTGTTTTTTATTTATTTATTATTATTATATTTTAAGTTTTTATTTATTCTCATATAACTTCCTTTGATTTACATCTCTTAGTATGTACAATTTTTGTTATTGTTTGTTTTATTTTTACTTTTCTATTATATGTTATTTCTTTTTTATATATACTTATTATTGCAGAATTCATCTTATTTTTTTTTCTTTTTGATTATTTTTATATACTTTTTCACTAATATTTACATAATTTTTTACTTCATATCTTATTATCATACAAGTTTTGTAACTTTCTTGGCCCTAATAAAGTAAATAACTATTTGCTGTTCCTTTTTGACTGCATCGTTGTCCATCTCCTTCATAGGAATTAAAAAATGTTGAGAAAAATATGGTCAATTATTTATGTATATTATATAGGGTTTAAGAATTGACTTATGCAGTATTGCCTGTAATATAAATAATTTGAACTTGGATATATCAATTTTAAGCTCTACATGGTCATAACCTAAGGGCATTTGACATTTGAGAAAAATAAAGATATTGAGAGAAAAGATCAAAAGAAGTTTACGTTTCGAATAAATATTTTATTTGGAATAAAAATGATCGATTTTATAAACACTTCAAAGAACTGAAGTTGGCCAGTGGTATAGGTACTGTTCTCCTAGCTCTTTCGTTTGGGTTCGAATTATGTAGTAGCATAAAAATTTTCTTTTTATAAATATTTAAATCTCATATATTGCCATCAAGATCAAAAATTAAAAGTACATTGGTCCTTAATCCATATAATGTTTCTTTTAGGACGTTTTAGGGATAATGTATGATTATTAATTAATTGTACTGCTTCTATAATTTAATATTTTTCTTAAGTGAGCAACGATTGTATACAATCAAATAGTTTCATTTTTAAGAATTAATAGAAAAAAAGTTCAATAAATTAATAAGCATTTTAACATTATTTGGTTTACTTACTTCATTTGAATTGTTTTCTATTATTAATTAAAAATGAAACAGATTGATTGTATGCGATTGTAAATATAAGTAATTTAAAAAAAAAAAGTAAAAATGTGTGAAATTCAAACGAAAAAACAAAACAAATTATTTTATTTTTTATTATTGTTAATTAAAACTCATTAATATCCTTTTGTACTCACATAAACTTGGATTTTATTTATCTATCTGTTTAACCTGGCTGTAGACAATATTAATGTTTTATGTGTAATTTAGATTTTATAATTAAATTTTATGTTTGTTTTGTATTTGTACAAAGGTATGTATATGTATGTATATACATACCTTTGTACAAGGATATATATATAATATATATATAAGGTACAAGGATATATATATTTGTACAATTAATTAGTTTAATTTTTAATCATTTATAGACAAAAAAGTCAAATAAATAATAAGTATTTCAACATTATTTCGTTTGCTTTCTCATTTTTTTGAATTGTCTATATCTACAATTTCAAACAATCAATTAGTTTCATTTATTTATCTCTATAACGTGGATATAGACTTAATAGTCGTATTAGTAAATTTTTTATGAGTAATTTAGCTTTTATAATTAAATTTGATGTTTCTTTTATCGCAATTTAGTCATTTTAAAAAGCTGGCGGTAGATAGGATTTACTCATCACATGCGTTCTCGTCGCAGATTGATTTAGGAAATGCACCACTACCTACCTGAAACTACCACTGACTACATCATGAGACATACAATGTACTATTTCTGCTGTTCATTAAGTACCAATACCCGAATTTTATTTCTTCTTAGGTGGGTCTGTAGGGTACACTTCTGAGTTTGATATTACACTTTTTAATTAAATTAATGTCTCAGATACAAAATAAAAATAACCATAAGCTCAAATCTTTTTGAAATTAAAGCACTAGCCATTGTTTTAGGTAGGTAATAACATACAGTATTAAAGGATTTTTGAATAGAAAGTTGAATCTTAGAGATAGAAAATGTACAAGAAAATAGGGAGAGAGTGCTAGGAAGGAAACTGTGCTCCAGAGATGTCTCTAAGAGATGAAACACATATGATGCTTCCAAAGGAATATCACTTCAGTTGGGACGTCTGCACCTTACGGTAGAAAGGGCCCAAATCTAACGAACATTTCTAAGGTGACTTATCCGTAAGGCTGAAATAGAATTTTAAATGGTCTATTTTATAATTCTAGTAGTAAAGTTACTTCAAAGAATAAAAATGATAATGATATCAACACTTGTCAAAATTTCTTTATTATCTTTTAATATGGAAATATATTAAATGTTGTTAATTGATCATGAAATTTTGGATCATTGAGAAATGTTAAATGATAAAATTTGTCTACCTGATTGATTGCAAAATTCATATTATCTTTCATACATTTTGGTTCTAAACAAGAAAAAAGAAAAATGATGCGGTGCATGTATCACATAACTTAAACCTACCACCCTACTAATACCTACAAGTTTTTTGTAGATTGGTGAATTCTTCTTTTAAGTCATCGCAATACTTGTGATTTTTGAAATTAAAAAAAAATCTAAATACCAAAATTTTTGTTTTTCTATTGTTTTAAATTCGTATTTTAAAGTTTCTTGAAGAGTGAGTGACGATTATTAACGCTGTTCCAGCCAAGATTACAACAGTATGACAAAATATATTGAAGCCGTAAACATATAAATGCAATTAGAAGAGATGGGACGGTCTTGGGCATTTTCCGATTCGCCTATATTTCATGTCTTCTCTTTAATATGAGGATAAGATGGTTGAGGTTGCGGTCAAAGAATAACACAAGTAGGTAAAATAACTTATTTATTAGTGTCAACGTTTCGGCCAGAAATTCTAGGCTTCATTAGGGCTAAGAACGAAAATTATAACAAACAGTGAATACAGGATATATAGAGTGGTTAAAATAAATGATTCTACAGAATGAATATAGATTACAGGATTTATAGAATAAAGATATAGTTAAAGGTTATAGAATATAGATTTATCTATATTTAGTCAATTAAGTTACAAAATAGTAAAAAAACAATCGAATGAGAACGTCACTTTGCAAGGCTAGTTTTTTAGATTTTCTCAGAAATGGCTCCAGCAATTTTAATTAAACTCCATACATTAATGTACAATTAAATGATCTTATAAGCTACGTCTCTCCTCATTGAAATAATTTGACAGGAATTAAATGACGAATATTAAAAAATTACCCCTCAAAATTACCTTTAATTTTGTATATTTGAAATAAATAACTAGTTCTGAATGTTAAGAATAAGAAACAATGGATAAATATAAAATGAGAAATTTAATTAATAACTAAATGAGAAGACATAGTGATGAGAAGATAGTTGACCGAGGGTAATACATATGAAAAGATGGTTTGGGGTGTTGTTAGAGTATAACTCAAATAAGTTAAAAAAACTTATTTATTTTTTATTATATGTTACACGAACCATCTTCCTACAATCTAAAAAAAAAGATAAGTATAAGTTTTTTTTTTATCTAAAGCACTCACAATTTTAAAACAAGCTTAAACATACCTATTTTTAATAATTGTAATAATAGATTAAAAAGTTTTTCTCACACAAGAACTACTCCAGAAAAGAAAATTAAGTACATTCAGAATAGTAAAATAAGGTATGTTTTGCCGAAGAGCTGCTAGCTTATGAAGCAAAAAAGAAACACAGATACAAAATTATATGATGTTCCTAGAAATTAAACCATTCGCTTGAAAATGGTATAAATGAATATATAACCCGACGAATGAATCTTTAATATAGTTTCCGAGCATCCCATGTTTCAATCATTAGTAGTCTGATGGAATTCCCTTCGTGCCGTAATCCTTTTGAACGTCTGAGGGATTTAGGCAATATATCCTGTATTTCCAGAGTCTTGAGGATCTACATACAACATAGGATCAGTATACGTTAATACATTACCTTACGCTAATGGGAAATCACCAACGAATTTGGTTAAAATTATTCCGTACGTGGTGGAGGGTAAGTAAGAAGTATTTTAGCTGTACACAGAAAGTTTTCGATTCAGGATTCCATAGCATTATTTTCCTGCTACCTTCGCATTCCAAACCCCATTAAATTTCCATACTAAACTTTTACCACACACCAAAGTAAAGCCGAAAACAAGTTTTTAATTGAATTTAGGGCTCCTCTTTTCACAAGCTGTCAACTATGCAAATCTCCTCTATTCGCTTTAACGAAATGATTAAAACCAGAGGTACCAGGAAAGAATTCCGTTTACTCAGCTTGAATATATATATGCTATGCTATGTTATGTCAGTTTTATGGAAGTTGTGAAAAAATCATCATATATATTATTTCTATTGGAAATAAGGTCCGTTTATCAGGTGACGTGCTTAATCAAATAACAATAAAAAAGGTTTCCTTCGAAATTGATTTTTACGTAGAATATGAACATGCATCAAAAATTGTTATAGACACCACCATTTTTTGTTTATTTAAATGAATAATGCATTTTCGCTTATAGTTTTCTTTTACAAACACTTGTTTCAACCAACAGGTGAACTGGAGAGATACGGACAAGTAGATGGCAAACCACATTTGGGACACATCAGATGAAAATTCTTCTGTTGAGCAGTATCGAAAATATCTACAACCATAGCTCGACAAAAAGCATCATCCCAAAAAACATGTTCTTAGAAATCACCTGATATAATTTTGTAAATGATTTATATAAAATTAGCTCTTATTTATTGTATGTAACTACCAGCTTATAAAATTATGATACTGGAAACGCTTCTGGAGATATAATATTTTTATTTGTTTTCTCAGAAAGCACGTTCCCCTTTCCCTTTCCCTCCCCATGGAATTTCTCTTTTCTGATTGAATGTTTCTGAACTATTTTTAGCACTTTCAGAATCTAAGATGTTGAGGTTAAGAATTCATGTAGCATTTAAATCTATAAGATTGATTCTAGTATTTGTTTTTGTCTTGGTTTTCCTATCTTCTCAATATTTTGTTTTTCGAAAGTGCGTTATAACTGTAAGCCAACATTTATTTCAAATTGCATAGTGTTATTTAGTTGGAATATGTTTTACAAATAATTTTGCTTTTTTTTTTTTTAAAAATCCGGTCATTAGGAAATGAAAAAGAGTCAAATACTAAAACGGCAGCTAATTTAGTATTTTCCACCTATTTGAAGTTTCGGCAAAATATTTCTATTGGGTGTAAGGGCTCTACGTACGGCTATATGTAGCGAATAGAAGCAGTTACGTCAATGGCTCAGAGCATCCAAGGTGTTATCTAAAATTAATATTGATACCTCTAACCAGGTTTTGTTTTTTGATACGTATTCTTTCTTTGTGTGCTTACCAGTGATTCAATTGATCTGATACTATGGATACTCATTCGGAGATTCATGAAATTAATTACGTATTATTACATCATAATAATTTTTGGTGGTTAATTTGACGTACTTTTAGCTATTGTTGAATATTTTTTTTTTTTATACAATAACTTCGTAACCTTAAAGTTTATGGAGTACTCATAAAGTAACTATTTTAAGCCCCTTTGGCTTTTCTGTGACTGGCTTTAATTACGTGTAATGCATCCTGTTTGTATTCTTTTTTTTTTAATAATTTTGTTTAAAGAATAATATATTCGTTAGGCGAACTTTTGAATATTGAGGAATTGTGTAGAAAAAATGTATTTATTGCATATTATTAAAATTGAAGTATACAGCTCTTGTTGTATAGTTTGTTTCAATGATATTGAAAAGATGAAAAAAAAAATTTTAACGCAAAAATATACCATGAGATAGTTATGAAATGTATAAAAAACAATAGTAGGTTAATTTCATTTTTTTTCATAGTTAAGTAATATTGCGTTAGTTACTTCACAGACATTAGATATAAAGAAGTTTACGAATAGTTGTACACGAAGAAACTTAAATGGGAACACACTAAAGCATGGAAGTACTTTATACTCGTTATTTCAGAATATTTATTTAATCAATTTTAAATCAATCATTTCAAACTTTTAGAATTGGAATTTTCAACTCTTCAAAATAAATAACATATTAAATAAAATAGAAGTATGTTTCTGGATTAATGGCAAGGAACAGATAGTGTTTAGTTTTCTATTTAATTATGGATGATAATTAATTAACAATTCATTGATTTTTGACGTTAATTATAATTTCCAATAATTAATATTAAAATATTTTATGAATTTAGTTGTTATATTTCAAAAATCATTATTAAAGTTATTTCGTATTAACGGATAATTTGAACTTTAAAATTCAGAAGAAACTCTTTAAAACATAGGAATTTAATTTCCAACCATCTAGAAAATATTTTATATACGAAATTACGGAATATTATTAAGTCAGCATAAAAGGAATTTTTTCAAACAAGAATTTGGAGTTTTCAAATTATTAAAATATTAAAAAAAATATAGCGACAGTGTACGGATAGTGTTAAGTTTTTTTAAAATTTATATTTAATTTAAACTAGAATGTGCTATTTGATGTAATTATCCAATTATTTTATTTTTTATTAATAACTAAAAAAAAACACCAACAAACGCTCCATTGACTAAAAACTCGAATTCATTTGTCAGGGTGTTCTGAGAGGCGGGCCTTTTTTGTCTTTTCCCCTTTTATCTTCTCCTCCTCCAAGGTTCCAAGATTAAAAGGGGAAGAAACGGGGAGATGCAGGAGGCGATGGCTAACAAAGGATACCGATACCCAGTAAATCTGAGAAAACGGCTCGTCAGTTTTAATAAAGAGGCTTGGCTCGATCGTTGGGATTCTCTTCCCAGTTCGTTTCATTCATTCTCAGCTTCTTCCTCTTTTTATCAGGAACCCCTTCAAGTATAATGCCAAGTCGCAAAATTCTTTTAATCATCCAATTAGTGTTGAATGGAATAAAGAGAAAAAAAGTTGAGCCAAGATACTGTATGTTTCTTTGTTCCTTAGTGCTTACAATTAAGGTGCCGGCTAATAAGTTATATGTGGACCGTGTGGTCCTGGATCAATTAAGTCGAGTCGATTGAAGTGCTTTTGATTAACTTTGAAGTACCCTCAGATATTGATAGCGTTGAGGTGGTATGATATATAATGCAAGCTATGATATATAGTGCTCCAAGCGCATGCCATGGTTTCCGCAAGCGAATGCTAGTTTTTCAATATATATATATATATATATCAGTAAAAAGAAATAAATACAAATTTTGTTTGTGATTAGGTAATCAAACAGAAACAGTACGCTTTCATTCTGAAAA
>NW_027112576.1:57597-71922 GCF_000696795.3 Halyomorpha halys
TATATATATAGAGAGAGAGAGAGAGAGAGAGATTTTATTATGTATAACAATAAATTTACATTCCTTTCCAGATCACGCAAATCTCAACCAAAAAAGGAGATTCAATAAAGTATCGAGTTGTATTTTAGGAGTATATACATTTTTAGTGAACCTTCTTGCTTCTGGTTAAGAATGTAATGCATACAAATGTGGAGCCTTCCCGAGGCCTATATTTCATTGCTCTTGTTTCCTCATGAAAAAGTAATCTAAAACAGATATCCGGTTTTGAATATATTCATTTTTTAAATTATAACATGATTAATAAATTAGTAATTCTTAAAATGTTGCTTTGTTTAATTCCAATAATTAACATCGGCGTAGTTACAATTTTAATATGACCCTTTAAAACTATTCTTGATTTTTATAAAAAATATTAAATTACTTGGTTATTAAATTATACGGAATCTTAAATTATATCTGTAGTAAAAAATGTTTTATCGTTCACCAGGCGACTGTAACCAAAAATATGCGCAAATGTTTGTAATTTGGGAATGACTTAACCTCCGAGTGGTAATTTGATTTACAATATAAGATTATAAAATGATTTAACATGTTTTTTATCACTCCTTCGCAAAGAAAAAAATATTACAATTTTTTTTCTCTTAGCCTCTAAACCAAGACGGTATTTATCTTTTTTTTTTTGTATTTTTATATATAGATATTAGAAAATAGGTATTCAAAATAAATAACTGCAGTTTCCCTCAACACTCTATTGCATTGGGATAGGAAACTGTAGTATTATGTGTTTGAAGAACCATTTCACTACGGTTAAAACAGTGTTAGAGAGGTGTCATCGTGCTGTATCGTTGATTATTACCAGTTTTTTTGCAGCATGTTAAAGTTTCTTTAACATTCTTTTAGATGTTCATATCAGTTCGGAAGAAGGTTTCAATTTACACGATCCGTTGTTCTCACTGTGCTAGTTGTTGCAACCTTTTCTTGTTTTTGAGGGCTTTTTATTGTATACCTGATATTTCAGTAATAGGAGTGTGTTGTAGCCTCCCTTAGATTTATTTCAATGAACACAAAATCGTGATCCTTGCACCTATGTGCACTGTACGAGATCTTAATGAGGATTTGACGTCAGCGAACGTACTGAGGCAAAACGTACTTAGGAATTCTAAGGACTGAAATAAAACAAATAGGTCTGACCATCCCCTCTGTTCTGTCTCCGTTTCCGTTCTCTTTTCACTGTTTACTTAGTAAGGTCCTTTTACTTAGTGATGGCCCCATCAATCCCCAATTCAGTCTTAGTCAAACTGTCAGTTTTTCTATTTAAAAAAAAAATATTAGTAAAGGTGAACGGAAACTGAAAGTGAATTGGGAACTGATATACCCGTCTAAAACGACCTTACACATAGGACAAATAGACGGTTTGACTGAAACTGAAGCTGAACTGGAAAATAATATATGATACGACCGTCCAAAAAATAACTATAGCCATGATTTTATTTTTAAATATTACAACAATTAATATAGGACTTTATTCCATCCAAGTTCAAATGAGTGTTGAGTGATAACTTTTACCGTAATGACCAAAAATTGGCAAACATAAACAGGGAAGGAATCATTGAGCCAAAAAGGAACATCATTGACTTGGTACGGTTAGACGATGGAGAACGAGAGGGAATGCGTGTTCGGTTCTTACTCAGCTCCTTCCTACAGACACGTAAAGGAAAGAAAGATAAGAAAAGTTACGACCCTCTAAGAGCAAAAACTTTCCTGATGGGAGCAATAAAGTGTATTTACATTATGGCGTACGGAAGTTACGAAAAACGTTCTCTAATAACTTTTTAGATAATATCATAAAACCTAATTTCTGCTCACGTTATTATTGAACGGGGTTACGGGCCTTTAGGAATAAAAGTATGTTAGGACCCTTAGCATTTAACTAGAAATGTTGAAGTCATAGTGCTTTTTTTTCTGAATGTCGAAATAGTTTGGTTTATTATTTAAAAAGTAAATCTTTATGATTAACTAAGAATAAAAAATTAACACACTCAAAATTTCAGGTTTTAGGTTTCAAGTACCGAATTCAAATAATGAATAAATCAAAATTTTTACGTTTACGATCCGACGTACGTTTCCGCGACGTGTTTCTAGAAATACTGGCATTTTTTTTTTTTTTTTTGGTGAACATCAATATCACAGGTAAACTCGATCATGATCCTTAAAACTTGTACTTTTTGATTAAATTCATTTACACTTTTTTTTTTTTTTTTTTTGCCAAAAAAACACTGCCCACATAGTCGGGACTAAATTTGACAATGCTCAAATATCTGCTTATGGTGATGATATAGCCATATACTCGGCAAGCATGAATGCAGACAAGGCCATGGACCAGGCCAACTCATCGCTAACAAACTACGAGACATAAACATTCATATCAACTCACAAAAAACAGACGCCATCACCTTCTCATACAAGAAAACTCCCAACAGAGCACCTAAACTCAACGAACAGACAATACAAACCACGAAACATCTCACTTACCTAGGCATTAAACTAGAAACACATCTATCTTTCACTGCACACATACAGAACAGAATACAAATCGTCAAGGCAACATCATACCAACTTAAACACCTCATCTACTCACCAGGGCTGTCACTTAGACTCAAATTACTCATATACAAAGTAATACTACGACCATCACTCCTACACGGCGCACCAATACTACACTATCTTTACCCAACAGCCCTGAAATCACTACAACAATACCAAAACAGCACACTACAGAAGATATGTCGAGGGACATCTCTTGAAAGACGTAACATGGCACACATTCATAACGAACTACAGTTAGAAACTGTACAACAGCACATCACACGGAGACACATTAAATTCTTCGACAGTCTCCCTGCTTCCTTCAATCCAGTATTCCAGTCTATCACCCCATCCCCCCTTCCTGCGAGGTGGCAGGGCAGGAAAGGTCCCAAAAACCCTATTAACATCACCTCATAGCTCCATCTACTGATGCACCCCAACCCCCTCCCCCACACTTCTTTTGATTTCAGACTGTTTCTCTTATCATTTCACTATTATCTATTGTCTTTATTATTTGTATTTTTCTTTTTATTTATCTTTAATTTTATTTATATATTATATGCGATATAACACGAGGAGGCCCCTCACCTCTGGACTCAAATAGTTGCTGAACGGATAGCTCATATGTAAAATTAAATATAACAGGTAACCTTTAAATACCAAAGGTAGTAAAAGGTAAGACACAACACGAATTACTTTTTCTTTCTACACAGTAATGCACTACTAACTCACATTTTATTTCTGTTTTAGAGGGTTCGGAAAAAAAAAAAAAAAAAAAAAAAAATTCATGAGAAAAATAGCTGCTGATATATACGTACTGCGGCCATATCTCAGCATACCTCTTGAAAGAGTGGACCAGACTGTTAGAACTTACATAAAGTATTAAACTTAAGCACTACTAATTCCTAAAAAGCATAATCAGTCAGGTGTTAAAGGTATTTGGACAAGTTCCTATTACAATTAAGTCACAGTTCCCGGTGATTAAGAAAGAAATGATATGACACGCTGACTCATGTTGAACTCTGAATGCGAAATTAATAATATTGAAGTTCATCAATTAAGTGCAATTTATGAATTAACAAATACTGAGTTAATGATGACACGTAATTTCATTTTAAGTATAGTTAAATATTCGCGATTTTCTTTTTCTGAGTGTTGCTTGATACATCGTCCTTACTATTGTCTTGTATTTGATTATGTTTATTTTCTTTATCCTTTTGTTTGTACATATTTGAAGAGAGATTTTATTTATTTTTATGTAACTTATTATTTTCATTTATTTATTTATTCTTATGTTATTTTATTTGAGTATGATCACTGTTATTTATTGCCCAACAACTTTGGCAGATTTTAATATTTATGAATAAATAAAATTAAACCAAAAACTATTGCCTTATTATATCCAGACCTCTAAAACCCGAAAAATGGACATTGTCTATTTAAACTGTATACCTTTTAGATGTAACAGCTGTTTAATAGTTAAATGAACTTGTATGATCAAAATGGTTATCAATTATTCATTTATTTGTTTTTAACCTTTATGTATCTTCAGTGTTCAGTACTGTAAAATAAAATTATCTGCTTTTGTAATCATCTTAAATGTTATTTGGTCTCCTAAAACAAAAGAACCAAAATCTTATTACTTTTACAACCGATAGCAAATATGTTTTTAAAAGTATTTTTGGCAGGATTATAACTAGCAGTTCAATGTACTGTTTGATTTTTGGAATAACTTTAAAACTATATTATAACTTTCGCAAGATTTGAATAAGCGCCAAATATTGCCAACGCATATTTTAATCAGACCGATTTACTGATATATAGATAGTTTTTTTATTGGAGTTTGAACTCAAAGTGGAAAAAAGTAAAGAGAGGACGCGTCATATATTTTGTTATTTTTAATTTTCTGTTGTATGATAATTAATTCAAATAATTTACCATTATACAACGCTTCAAATATTATTGTGTCACATGAATTGTTAATATTTTACAAAACATTAGTAATATATGAAGGGGTATAATTTCTTTTAATTAATTATTTAAAAAATTATTCCTTTGGTTCCCGTGAAATTCTACCAATGAACATTTTCTTTAATTCTTACTTCGTTGAAACTGGTAGTTTGATAGAGAATAAATTTTAGAATGAAATTCGTATAGTATCTAGAGCTTTAATCATTCAAGGATTTATTCCAATACTATAGCAAGGGTCAATGACTTGAAACGAGGTATTCGAAAGGATTTCAATAAATATTTTTTAAATATAAAATGTTTTTCATAGGCTGAATTTTGTGATAATATACACGTAAGGAAATTGGACCATCCTTGCATTGTAAAACCAAACTCATATTATCCCTTTATTTTTCTTTGTTTTAAAATAAATGTAAAAAAAAAAAAATAACATAAACATAAAACATAGCCATTTTGAATGCGCTAATAATTAAGAAGAAATCTGAGCGTATTTCATTTCATATCCTCCAATTAGGGTGGTCTTTGTAACTCTGAAAGAGAAATTAATATCCACCAATTAAATGTATTTTAAATAAATGAACACTCAGATACTGATGTCAAGTAATATGATTTTCAGCGTCATTTAATTAACGATTTTTTATTATTTACGAACTCAACTGTGAATACGTATCATTTAGGAATGTTCTAGGACTCTAAATAGACAGTGTCTATTTCAGCTGTATAAATTGTAGATGCTGCTCTTTCATAGTTCAAAAAATTTGTGTGTTAAATAATGATATGGTAAATAACCAATTATTTCCACCCGGTTAGTATATTTTATAGCTATTAGGTTCTGCTATGTATCGAGGCATTAGCAATTATTACAACAACAATATGTCGTTTAATAATTTAGCCACATCTGCATTATATTTCAATGTGTAACTGTGATTATTTTGGCTCAACTACTAATTTGCAGGTGGCAATTAGATCTACAGTGCTTCATCAACTAATTGACACTACCAACTAAAATTGTTATTGTGTTTTCATATCCAGAATTTCAGATTTTGGTAATTGGAAAGTAATTATAAATACAATTATTTTTTGTCCATTCCTATCTATTTTTAATTTATCTGTATCATTCGAAGTTTAAAACTTTAGAAATTGGGGAAGGATAAATAAATAAATATTGAGAGAGAGGGAGAGGGGAGCGGAAAGCGGTGGGAGAAATGAAGAGGGAGATTAAAACCGTTCTTGAGGTGTAAGATTTATTATTTTTGAACAACTGAAAAATTAAACTTTATTTATATATTTTCCATTAACGTGCTACCAATGGGTAGTTTCTCTACACACCTGTATGGCTATATTATAAATTAAAATCAAATGTCAAATCTGGATGTATGTATATGAATGCACAGTTGTATAAATAGCAATAAATAAATAAAATTATATATTTCCAATTCCGTGGTATTTAACTTGTGTTAATGATTTATAAAATTTTATTGCATATAATACTGGGTAATTTTTATAGATTATTCCAAATAATAACTCTAAAAGAAGGCGGAAATAACACGTAACTCTTGTCTATCCTTTATTAACATAAAGGCCAGATGTGGTCAGTCTAGTTTTTAACGTATGGGGAAATGAAAATGAAAAAGTTTCTTAAAAACTTTAAAAGATCTGATGTAAACAAGAACTACCAAGATTTTTCATGGTGGAAGGAACTGTGCTAAAGTTGATTATGATTTTGCTGATGTCTTTATCTTATTGTTGAAGATCGATACTATACTAATTTATTTTGTATATCTAATGTATTTGCACTTCAGAAATTATTCATAATTCCTCTTATTTACATCGCATCGTGTTCTCTTTTAGAACAAAACATTGTTGTCTAACATCTATATAACAGTTTTGCATTAAAAAAATATGTTTTAATGCACTGCTGGCCATCACATGGTTGTATAAGGATTCATAATACATGTTTAAACTCGAAGTAGTCATTTTTCCACGTCACGAAAGGAAAAGGTAAGTAAGAAAGAATATACTTGAAAAGGTAAAAGAAAGAAAACTCAGACTTTTATTTCATGACGGTCCCATGGAATTAAATTCATCGACCCTCCTACACCGGTTTGAACAGGTTTGTTACCTGTTGATAACTCCTTTGTATGTCAGAAATGACTTAGTTGGGGTTAAAGAAAAACAAAAAAATGTAACAGGATTATAAGACTGGTGGGCGGTGGAGGGACTGAAGGTAGAAGAAGAAGAGAAAGTCCTGTCTAAAGGAATAAAAGAGTCGTAGACAGTATGTAAAACAACTCTTTACAACCACTGTTGTACTGACTGTTTTCCTGACTCTCCGCTGACCATTAAAAAAAAAAAGGACCAGGCCTTGTTTACATTACCTTATTCTTGTTTCTCTTTTTTTTTATTTAAAAAGTGAGATTAAAAATTCTTGGAGAAATTAATAAATTAACAGAATGGAATCGAACTGAGAAAAGAAAAATAATTTTATCAACTACTAACTACCAGCAAAGTTCTGAGCAAATCAGTTGTCTTTGAATCTTTCTTGTTTCTCTGGCTTATTTAATGTGATTGGTAAGAACTGGATACATTTTATGATTCTCTTCTCTGTTAGGTATGTAATTCTTATTGGAATTAATTAAGCACATTATTACGAAAAATTATTGGTTAGAAATAGTTGGTTGTAAAAATAACATTTTTGATTACCTACGCCTTTATATGATTTTTCATTTATAGGAACTCCTTTGGTTCTTTTGACACCACAATAAGCGTACACCTTTCCTCTCCTGGTTGGGGTTGAAGTGGGACAGTCCTTAGGTGCAGTGCGATTCCTTTGCCATGTTGTGTTCCCTTTGGGCCTTTTCGAGAAGGGGTATTGTGATAGAAAATTGTTTTCTACAAATTGAGGTCCGCATTATTTTCTTTTCTTTTATACCATTATTATCTGTCATCCATTGACCTTCAAAGAAAAATAAATGGTTTGTGTCCCACTTCTTTATCAGTGAGATACACAAAACTGAATGTTCTTTAACTACATATGCTTACTTACAGCACAGTTTATTTATGAAGGTGAAGATAGTGAGAAACTTCGCTTCACAATTCAGAACAAACGAATCTCGCCTTAAGTAAATTAGTTCTAAGGAAGTTGTTAAATCCCGTTTTGAATTCTCAAAAATATCATCCTTGACTTTAAGCACATCCAACATTTATTCGATACTTAAGGATTATTGTTCGTATTCAGTAACTCATAAATACCATAAACCCATCCATTTAAATCGTTTATTAAAAACTAATATAAACAGGAAAATGTCCATGTTTGTTATCCATTTTGCGTTGTCAGAGTTAATACATTGAGGTGGATATTGTGGCTTGCCTATGGAGCTATAGAAAGTTTTTATTTTTTAGAATAGAGAGGTTGTTTAAAAAGCTTTACTAAGGGCGTAGTTCGATTTGTGCATTTATAATTTTTATTTCTATGTGTTTATATTCTACGTTTGATAAAAGATACTTTAATATCTAAATTACTTAAAATGATGCTATTATTACACTTATGCAACACTTTTTTTTTATAATAAACAAATTCTTTTATTTGAACAGAACTATTACTTTTCTAGGTTTAATGTTTGGTAGAGGGATCATTTCTATAATATATGTACATAATCGATGGGAAAGTAATGCAGCTATTTAGTCCACAGTTATTGTATTATGCAAAAAATAAATGACCAAAATAGTAATCAATTTGTAATATTAAAGTATAACTACTTTAGGCGAGATGACCTGGATCAGACAAAAATGAACCGCTTTCTTCTCCCACCTCCCCCCCCTCTGTCTCAATGAACTATGTAGTATAAAATATTTATTAAATAAAATAAACATTCTGTTTAATCAATAGTCCCTAAATAGAATTCAATTTACTTATCCGGTATTAATAAAACCGCCATGAACTGTTTAGACCTAGGAAATTCCACTTGTATATCAAGCGAGTTATATATTTTTTATTAGTTCAGGCGTAATAAATGTCCTCAGTGTGTATTAAGGTTTTTATTTTAACAGGGTTAGGGAGAGGGAGATACGCAGGTTGGAAATTTAGCACTTATTAAGGGATTAGACACTCCATAAGCTCTATAATAATAAATGCATCATTATTATTTTGAAATCATTAATAGATGTTATTATTTTTATAGGTTATTACCTCTAATGATCGATGTAACTTAGGAGAAAAGAACATTTAGTCAAGTTTCCAATTATAAGGTTTTCTATTACCAGTTAAGTTTCCTTTTAACGTTGCTGGCCCAAATAAGTTATAAAAAAATAAAAACAATGTTATACACAGAGGAGTAAAAAATAAATGAATAAATACTATACAACTTAATAGTTAATATACTAACGTGAAAAATAAATATACAATGTGTGAGAAGGAAAAAAATAATGGTGATTATGATACTACAGCAATATTAAAAATATTTCTTATGTCATTACCATATCATATATTACATGTGATCATAGAATAATATGGGTGAAACATTATGGTGATTAAAATAAATGAAAGAATTATTAATTAAAAAACCTTGTTAGCGAAAGTGGTTTTGAAAATCATACTAATGAAACATTTTCATTATCTCAATTTAGAAGGATTGTTCGTACATTCCAAGTGTTCCAGTAAAAAATTCTAGCTTGGCCATTTTCATTTCCCACATTGTTGTAAGACCCACAAATAATAGTTTTTATTTTTTATATATTTCCTAGCTCAAGTAGCACCCTTTTAATTTACATGACGTACGTATTGTAATTACCTCTTGCATGATGTAGTTAGAGAACTTTATGTTAAATCAAACTTAAATTATTCAAAACCTATTTAACCCAGGCTGATGAAAGAAAAACCAACTCATTGAAAATATAATGGCGTATATATTATTTATTATGACAATTAACATTAATGTTAGGGTGTTTATTACGGAATAAAATTGTTTTCTTTTTCCCCATCGATCCCTGTCACACCAGTTCTGAGTAATTAGGTTTATATAAATGCATGTTTTGTGACATAAAATTGCTGCACTTGGAGCCATAAAAAAAGGCGAAACGTCTAAATTTTTATCTTCGGATTCAGCAGTTATGTAGAAATACACAAATAAAAATCATTTTTTCGTAAAGTGATGAAGAAACGCCACTTAATAGGCTTAGCCTGTGATTTATCTTAATATATGAGGCACTCGGTCGTAAAACATGGTATATAAGACATTTATTGTGAATTAAGGTTTTTGGCTTCACCGGATTTTTTAGGACTGATTTGATAATTTTTTTAAATAATTGTAATTTTTATTGGAATAATTCAATATTTATTAAGTGACTGTCAGTGATGATAATGATTCATAATGAAGGGTAACAGTGTTTGTTATTTGATGAACATAAGTACAGTGTAATCTCGGGAATCCGAACTTCAGAACTCTGAACACTTCAGTAATTCAAACTGGTGTAAAAAAAAAAGTTACTTTTTTTATAAAGTTCAACAGGTAAATTTTTGTTTTCAAATAAAAGCTCTCATGTATAAAGGAGATTGTTAACTTTCCGATCTATAGACAAGTTATTGTAATCACCATGAAAATCGAAAGTGAATATTTGTACAGATTCGATGTTGGGTAATCTAATTGCTATGGAAGTGTTCATAATAAATTTTGTTAGAACTATAAATAAATACATAGTATCTATTGTATAAATTATTTGATTCTGTAAAACTAATGAAATTAATAGTGGAAATGTGTATGATATAAATTTTTTTGGAGTGCTCATTTATTTTTATCAAGTTCTAAATAAAGCTAAAGAGTATTGTATATTTTTATTTATCCTTTTTTTTTTTACTTACAAACCAACCATTATAAAGTTTAAACAAATTAAATCATAACTCAGCATTACTGGGGATGTCAAATTTCCGATAAAATGTGGAAAAAAAATTAAATAAATAAAAATAGTTATGAACATTCATGTTGAATTCTTTTTTTACACTATTTTACCCAATACTTTCAATAATTCGAACACCGGTCCTTTAGCAATTAGTTTGTATTACTGAGATTACACTTAAGGTAAAATACAAAGTTCAAGCAAACAATTTTCTTTTCATAATAGAAATGAGTATTAATGATATAAATAGGATTTTAAAAGTACTTTGTACTTTATTTTAATGTAAACCATCGTAATTAACAAACATTTTAACGACTTGAAAGTCTTCATTTTTTCAGTTACCATGTTCTACAGCCTCATATATATTTTTCTTCACTCCTTTATATTTTCGGTAGACTCTAAATTTCAAAATAGCCAGGCTAGCCGGGGAAAATGACCACTACAAAGGAATTCAGCGCGGGGTTATAAATGAGGGATGAGGCCTCCTTTGAGGGCGCCTACATAAACATTATGTTGACTGTTTTCTTTGTCCCAGGCCCAGGGGGAAGTCCCTCTCTAGATTATGAGCTCAGCTCTCAAACAACCCTCTCTTAGCATTAACACTACAAACCGCTTTAACTCCTATAATTTCTTTATTCTGCCCCTCCTCGTTACTTCGAGAGGAAGGGCCTTTGAATAAACTAGGGAATATTTGGTTACTTTAGCCGACACTTCGTTTTGGTGATTACAAGTGAGTTAATTTCTGGCAGCTACTAATTTGTACGTTTCTAAAATTTCTAAAGATTATTTATTATATAAATTCACTTGAAGAATTAATTATTGATAAAGGAAAATAAAGTTGAAATTTTTTTAACCAACATTACGTTCAATGTCCAAAAGAGTATGCCAACTACCGTTATGAGTACATACTTCACCATTTCAAAGGATAGGTGGTTTGAAAATTACCTATATTTCAAGGTTTAAGAATATTTTTTATTATATTATTTTTTGTTTTATTTGTAGCTAGAGGACCAAGAGATTCAGACCAAAGCCTCTATTTCCCTGTTACCAGTCCGCAGAACTCCCTCGGAGTTCGCAGATATATCCCGCGTCTACATAACGAAGTCTATCGAGATGAGGATCTATGCTTCAACAATTTCTTCCGACCACCAACTCATGTCCCCAACTGACGCAGCGACGCTCCAACTTAACATTAGACTGGCCTCTCAATGCCAACTTCTGGTTCGAGATATCCTACTAACCGCATAGGATCTCACAAGGCCGGCTCATTTAACGAATCCGGCAAACCCGATGTTTCGACTTTACCTTTAACGGAACACCGAAGTCATCCAGACTTAGTGGCACAAAGTGGCGCAGCTGATGTTCTTTCCTTCTGACCCTACCGGTACTACTATCTACCAGAACCACCTTGGAGATTACAAATCAACAGGACGTGGAGCTACTCACTGCCCACATAGGGACTTTTCGCCCCGGAAACACACCTAAATTCCGATTTTGATAGTAAAAGTAGGTGGGGGAAGATCAGTTCCAAGCGCGATGCAACTAGCGGCAACCATACCTACTATCGAAGCTGCAATCTAATTAGGAAACACACCATACACTCTAATCAGGATGAACAGCGCACATTCCAACTACCAAGACCAAAATACTCTCCAATTAGGAAGAACAACAACCGGAATCGATCAAGACGACTAGTCAAACTCTTAGTCCACTTCTTTGACGACATCGACTAAAGCAAGGGCTGCCTACGCCAGAACATCCCTATGACTCCGTCAGAAAAGAGGCTAGTCCTGTAGCGAGAGGATCTAGAGGGTCAGCTCCAATCTACGAAAGCGCAGCACCTCGAGCCTCACTGAAGCTCTCAAATTCATACATTACTTTCCTTAATTAAAACATATTGTTTAAGACCATTTGCAAATTAATACCTAAAACGTCCAATTAAATTTGAACCCAATAAGACAAGCCGTTTTTTAAATATAAGTATTTAGGGAAAAATACATTTACACATGCTCATGGGAAGGTAACTGTATATTCTTATAAAATTGACTTTTTCTTACGGATGAATAAATTAAGTTCCAGTGAAAATCTGATTTATTATTTTTAATCAAAAAGAATTCTCGAAGAAATGCTATGATTAATGAGGACAAATATTAAGTTAAGTAAAATCATACCGTCAAACACTCACCTTAGAAAATAATTACATTTATATTCATGTAATTATTCTTAAGGCCGGATTCTCATAGAATTGCATATTATTTTTACCTCTGATCAAATCACAGTGTATACAGATATAAATAACTTAGTTATATTTTGTACTTTTGCTTAGTTAATGATAAATGCATATATTGAATATTTGTTTAATTAAAAAAAAAAAGAAATAACAAAATCAAATGTAACAATGAAGACGACATTTTGGAATATAATCAAATGTTCATGTTTAATAAAACTAGTAATATATTAGATTTATTTTTTATTATTATAGTTGTTTGAGAGTGGTTTAGTTTCTTTTTAAACAATTTTGATCTCTTTTCTCTCAACTTCATTCTTTTTAACATCCGACGTTTCGACCTCTCAGGTCATTCTCAAGGATTCCTTATTCTGTCTGTATTCCTTTTTTTTCCTTAAAATTCATTAATGCCGGCTAATTGCCTTTGTCCCAATAATTTCTTCTATTAAATTATTTCCTAAATTGAAAACATTTCTATAACCACTTTTATGTTCATTAACAAACCCCAAACAGGGTTCTGTTTGGGGTTTGTTAATGAACATAAAAGTGGTTATTGAAATGTTTTAAATTTAGGAAATAATTTAATAGAAGAAATTATTGGGACAAAGGCAATTAGCCGGCATTAATGAATTTTAAGGAAAAAAAAGGAATACAGACAGAATAAGGAATCCTTGAGAATGACCTGAGAGGTCGAAACGTCGGATGTTAAAAAGAATGAAGTTGAGAGAAAAGAGATCAAAATTGTTTAAAAAGAAACTAGTAATATATATTATGTAGTAACTATATTACAAAAAATTCTTTCTATAATTCACTTCGAACAACAGGTATGTATTTTTTCATCTCCTGGAATTCCATTTCTCTATCGTGTCAACAACAAAAAATAAAACGGTATAATTTTAAGCGTAGACGGATTTGCATTCATCAGACCTGTTGATGTTGAAAGATTTTGCTCTCAATACTTTAATACTCAATATTTGAAATTAATAATTTAATAAATTAATAACAAATAATGATTTACAGAATCGAAATGTATCTTGTAATATATTTTAATACTGAACATATTGCTGACTAATTAATTTATGTTTTATTGATTTCGTCAATCTTGTCAGTTAGTTTTTTTTTGTATTTTCAAATTCAGTCATTGTTAATTTCCTTGTATTATTAACTTCAAATTCATATTACTCATATTAAAATTCATATTATATTTTAAATATTGTCTTACATAATAGTTTTTATACGTTTATTCATTTCCTATTTCTTGTTTCTTATTTATTATTTGTTTTAATTATTTAATGTTTAATATATTAATTGTTTAATTTAATTAATTTATCTCTTTGAACTAGTTATGTTTTTTTAAATCTAATTATTATTGTCTTATCTTTTTTGTTGTAATTGTAAGTTTTATTATTTCAATATTTGAGTTTAAAAAGAATATCGTATTTTTTTTCTATCTAGTATAATAGCCATTATGAATATCTATATATTTTGGTTTATGTAAAAACAAAAAAAAATTCCTTAAATTTTTAATCCCTTCCTTCTAGTTCTTTTATTTTATTCTGGATCTTTTTTGGCCATATAAGAATATTTTAGCTGCATATATAATATTTTATACTTTACATATTTTACAGAGTTTTATTGCACATTATATATAT
>NW_027112576.1:72022-74859 GCF_000696795.3 Halyomorpha halys
TTTTCTTTTTAGCCGAAGAGTCTTTACCATTCCTCCCATTTACTTTTCAGTGATATCAGTGTAGTTAACATGTAAATGTATATGTATATATATATATATTTATATTTAAGAAAATCATTTTAAATTTCTTTGATTCCTGAATTTAACATTTGTTACTTCGTTGAAACTCGTTTAAAATACGTGATGCTATATAGAAGTAAATAAAAGTGCTAGGAGTAATTACATGTTGACTTTTAATTAACGTCACGTCACTGCGGGCTTGAAATACTGTGTTCGTTTGATTAATTCAGTAAAGGACTTTAAATTATTTAGCATGGTTTTACTCTACTAATTGTATACCATATAATATACAAATAACATTGAAGGTATTTGCTTAGGATTTGGGAGAGGATTATTAACTTGGCCAATATTTATTTATGTCTTAATATACTCTAAACTTAATTATTTTAGTTGAATACTTTATCTATGCCGGAAAAACAAATTCTGATCTTTTGACCTGGTATATTTTAATAGTTGTAAACAAAATATTTTTATATTGCTTAAAGGTTTGCAGGCTTAAATTTAAAAAGTTTAATCATTATATCAAAAAATATTTAGAGTATGATGAGTGTTTTTTTTATGAATTAATTTTTAAAATCAAATTTTTAAAAATTCACTTGTCAACATTAAAAAATTGTTTACCAGTGACTGTTTAATTTTTAATTGTCGAAGAGATATAATTGTTATGGACCGTTAAAGTTTTTGTTCTGATTTAATTCCATATTATTTTTTCAGAATATTTAAAATTTTAAGTCTATACTAAAAATTTCCAAATGTTGATGTAAAAGGCAATGAAATTGATGTTTACGCATTTTAAATTCATATCTCAAGAGCCTCAGAAAAATTCAATTTTCTTCGGTTATTGAAATTATCAGACCGATTTTTTTTATAGCACTAATTGAAAAAAAAAGAGTGACAATAGATTTATTTAGATAAATATTGAGGATATTTATCATATATATATTAAAATTAACTCTACAGCTACAACCCTTGATGGGTCATGAGTGCAGTAAGGAGGTACTTCTACTAGACCAATGGTTGTTCAAGAAGCTGATTTAGTCAGTATCACACTCCACCGCCTAATTTAGGGTTCCCAATCCATGAGGCTAGGTGAACTCCGGAGGGCGCCCGAACTCACAAGGCTGACTCACGACTACAGTAAAATAATTATCTTCTCTAGGTTTCGAACTGGGGTCTTTTGAGATTTTATTCTTGTTCCCCAAAAATTAAAATTGGTTTGGTTAAATTGTACAGTTAAAAAAAAAGCTTTTTTTCCGGTTTCTTTGTGAGCTTGTTCAAATAAAGTTCTATTAGTTTACTCGTCACACCAATACTGTAACTAAATGCCTCATTCCCTGTATCTTATTCCACATTATCTTTCAATATTTTTTGTTAGTAAACCTCTTTGAATATTATGAAAAATAATATCCTGGTTAATCCTATTTCATACCTTTATTCCTTTTTTAAACTTTATATTTACTTATCAGGTTATTATATGATTAAAAACAGTAGTCAGGCTGTTTAAGAGTGACCAAAACTTTCCGTTTCTTGAAGAACATGTTTAAAAATTCAGCATCTAGCGAAAGAACTGGCCAAATTGTGGCAGCTCAGCTTTGCTGGTGAAGAACCAGATTCAATATTCATGGTCCATTCATCCGATCCGAAGTGGAGGAGATTGCGGTCCAACCACCTCAAATCTTGATTCGCTGGAGCAGCTTCTTCCTCTGTTACAATCTTCGCTGAGTAAGAAAGTTAACCTTATTTCTTAAAGAAGTTTCTTTGTTTTCAAAAAACAAAACACATACAGTAACAAACAAAAAATTAAATATTGTTCTCTTATAAAATGTGCTTATTAAAATTTTCCATTATATATAGTTATTTGAGGAATGATTTTTTTTTAAATATGGACAGTGTTAATTTTGTTTAAAGATTTAATGTGATCAATTTAAACTTAGTTGCTAATTTAGACAGTAACTCGTTTATTGCATTCAACGAAAATTCCAAAGAAAATTCTTATTAATGTAATTTAAAATTATCTATCATTAAACTTTAACTTTACTTCATACACAGATTTGATGAGCAGTTGTGTAATGTAAATAGAGCGTTGTTCAGTTTATATTAATATTTACCACCCCCTCTTCATATCATCAGAAAGGTGAGGGAGAGGAAATGTTAGCTAAATTAAATAGCCCAATAAACAATAGGAAATATTTTTAATTTTACTATAGCAATCAACACATAAGTTCATTTACGGGTTATAGCTTATTGACTAGTTAAAATTAAATATTGAATTTTCCTACAAATATAGATTGTAGAAATATTTCTACAGTTGGTAAAAAGATCAATTAAGAACTAGTTAAAACTAAGAAAAAAAATGAGGAAACCATTAATAAAAAGAAAATGCTTGTTTGAATTTGGTGGGGTGGTACCGCTCAAATTTTCAGCTCCTCGGACAGATGGACCAGAACCTGATAAGCGGGCCTCCGCAGAACAGTTAAAAGTGTTCAAAATGACATTTTAAAAATCACCCTCCAATTTATGTGTGGATGAATTCTGCAATATGGGTAGATAAAGAGTATAGATGTAGTATCGTTTAAAAATATCGGATATTTTGAATCTCGATTTTGTATAAGTTCATCAAGAAATTCTGAATTATAATTTTTAATGAACCTATAAATTTACAATAAAATCTGTATAGTCAACTCAGTATTTATGGCATGCCACCGGAAAAGATGAGATATGCTGGAGTGGGATATAATGAGAGAATTAAGTATACATAGTGATAGTAACTAAATATA
>NW_027112576.1:74909-81155 GCF_000696795.3 Halyomorpha halys
GAATATAAATAAATAAATAAATGAAAAAAAATGTAATCATATCAATTTATTTATTCGTTTTTTTTTCTCGTAATTATAAAATGCGTCTATAAAATACGACTGTTACTTTAATTACGATATTAGTATATGACAGGTCTATTTAAATTTGGTATAATTAAAAGAGCTGAGAATATAAAATTTAGATTTTTTATGATATCTACCTCTAAAATAAGTCCTTTTGTTTTATTACTATGGAAAATTCCCAGCTGCCTTCGGAAATCCCAAGGACTCTATAACTTCTGGTGCCATTATGTACCCTTTTAATAACCTTCCATTGGTTTGGGTTACCCGAGATGAAAATAATTAAAACTACACAATAAAGTATAGAAGCTTACCGGTTCCTATGGGAACTAATAAACATAGGGAGTCTTTTCTTATATTTGTAATTAGTAGAGTCTTCAGCGCAAAAATCGTAACATATGCGCGACATATGTAGTATAGACATATGTAGTATTCAGTATAGACTGAACATATTTTATACAATAATTTTCAGTACCTTGAACTTGATTCAAAACAATTACAGCATCTAGTTGAATAAGTGAGCTATTGAAGGTGAAAATTAGCTAACCACCCCTTAAATATGGGGTATATCATATACCTAAAGATGGACAGATAATACCATAAACAGATGGACCGATATCTATACACTTTATTTGTGACTACGCTGGTTGGATACAAATATCAAGGAAATATTTATAGAATAATATTCACAATATTTATTGGCCATGATGCCTTAGTATGTCATTTAAGAAAGATAATGATAGTTCATTCAATAAGTAATTGCCAAATACCAACGGAAAAAACTCTTATGTAGCCGGTGAAATGTTAACTCATTTAAGCTAATTTTAATTAAGTATTGCCCAGAAAGTACTAAAGTCTACGAAATACATTACTGGATTAATGAAGATGAACAGGGTTAGTCTAAGATCATTTTATATTTAGCAGAGTTTTAAAGGTAGGCACGGGAAAAATCAACTGTGATGAGTATTCCATGGCGGCTAACGTTGGATTTATTTAGGTTTGATCCGTCCCTAATTCTTGTCATATTTCAAATACGTTCACTTTTGGGCTTTAAAACACAGGGCACAACTACGTCCTTGAGAACGTGTTTTAATGTCCGTACCAAAATCTATAAGAACCAAATTGAACTGTCTTGATCCGCCGACTTACCTCAACCTAAATGTTGAAACCTCTCACATTGTTTAATGACTTTTACCTAAGTTCAATATGAATTTTTGAATCGAAATTAAAATTAGTCACAATGGGATCTATAGTACCGTAATATACATTTGTACGTTGTACGATATTTATATTACATATAATAATATTACCTACTATGTTGTTATTATTAATATGTTATGCACAATATTACTCATTATTGTGCCACTGTTACGTTGTTTTGAGTTGAAATGAATCACTATAATGTTTATTTGAAGATATGCATTAATTTTTTTCTAATTCAAATTTTATTTATTAATAAATTTTACAATCTGCCACAACATTGTTAGGACATAAGTAATAGTGATAACTGATTACATTCATACTAAGCTAAAATAATATAAGAATAAAATTAAATGAAAAAAAATTATAAACAAATAAATAAAATTTCTCTCTAAATATACACAAACAGAAGGATAAAGAAAATAAATGTAATCAAAGTATGTAAACAGTGGTTAATAAATGTATCTAGTATTTATTAAATTAATTCTTAATTGAAACAATTATTAATCACATCCAAATTTAAGGCAAAAATCATTGAATAAAAGTTATGATAAAAGTTTATCCGTTTTTATGATTAAATATTTTATCATATTAACAATCGGAATATAATTGAACAAGTACAAAATTTTTTTACACTTAATTGTGATAGATTATTTTACAAGTCAGCATATCCTAATCGTATACAATATACTGATTAACTAATTAGACAATTAACGATGTCAATAAATACATAAAATTAGCCGATACTACATATTACATGCTTATTTCAGAGTAATGTTATTAAAAATATTTTTCATGTATAATCTCTAAGATCAATAAAAAACAATAATAATCCATGTAACATTGTATTTTAGCTTGTTCTCTCCTTGTTCAGTTTAAAGTTAGTTTGTTGCCTCAGAATTAAGAAAAATGTTTATTAAAGGTTTGTCAAAATCTGACTCTCTAATGTTTTCCGGTCACTGGATCTGAATTTTCCTCCTGGAATTCCTCACGGTGAAATTTATAAAGAATAAAATATTTTTTAATAGCCCGTTTCTTGCCTGAATACTTTATTAATTTTTTTGTTGTAAATTAAATAAATAGTAAATAATATATTGGTAATAAATTTGTCTTTCTTCAGATTTCGATTTCCAGAAATATAATATATATGTATCTGTTTTTATTGATATAAGATAAAATAATATATAAAAAAAAATTGATATATCTAACTATGAAAATAAATGTTCAATTTTGATATATTTATGACATTAAATGCCATCGTATTAACGTTATTATTATTTTTATTAATGAATATAAAATTATGGCAAAATCATTCTTATGTGGCAGAAACTTCCTACTTTTTACATAAAACAGGAATATGTAATAAGTGGGAGTAGTTTTATCGTGAAAAATTTCGAATTCGTGTTTCCAACATAAATACATGTTTTGAGATCCTTTGATCTTAAATAACCAAGTCTCGCAAAATGGAGTATTTACTAGAACAGCCTATAAAAAAGAAAACGTATGGATGGAACTGAATTGCATATTTGTACCATATATATTCGAGGGATTTTAGAGTAACTTTTTCGTCATAATCAAATCATCAGAAGTACTATATAGGAAAATCCATTTACACTTTTTTTTAGAATTTTTTCATAAAAGGCTCAAAAGATTTTGATTAAATTCGGTAAATTATTGTAAAATTAAATGGTCTTCAATTAATTTATTATTTTGTTTATTTAAAATAAACAACTTGATTTCATTGTTAGCAATGTTAAAAATGGATTAATACATAATATTTAAGAATTTGAAAAAAATCTTAAGGAGAAAGAAAAAGCAAAACAAATAGAGAAGTTTGACTTGGAATAAGCCGATACAACCGATCTTTTCGGACTCTCATATGTCAAAATATTGCATTATTAGCAGGAACGAAGTTGCTATTCGTTTTTTTTTTTTCACACTGCGAAATCTTAAAATGGATTTTTACTGAAATATGACTACTACTAGCTTGTTCCTGCGAGAACATTCTCATTAAGCATGTTTCTTTACTACTATTCTCATATATTATTAGGAAACTCTATTTAGCACACACAATTGGTATACTTTGTAACGACTATCTTTAGGTAACAGATTACTTAATACTCTACATAGTCCTACAGGCAAAATCACATCAATTTTACAGTTAAGATTCAGCTATATGTTAACTTATATCAACCCTGAATTGTTCTCGCTGAGACTTCATAGCTAGGCCATGCACGGACAAATGTTTCCTGGGAACCCTCGGGCTCGAATTATTTATAAGAATGAAAATAAGAAGTCTGTTTAACCGTTCCCTAAAAAAATATATATATATTTTCAGAAACAAACGGGCTAAGCTGTTTTTATAAAATTATTTTCAGCTCAAATACTTCTTGGAATATCACTGTGTAATTTAAGCAATAAACCTTTTTAATTGGTTACGGTTTTAGATCGAAATATTTTTATATTAGCACATACTGACATACTAAACAACTTTGATACATTTTTTTTTGTTGATTGTTTCAAAAACATTCATCAAAAATTAAAATCAGCTAATTTGTTGTCAGTATTCCATGGCAACAATGGTGCTGCTGCCTTTGGATAAGATTTGACCAGGACTTAATCCGTGCGATATCTCCCAAACGGTTCATTTTTGGTCTTTAAAACACAGGGACCAACATGCGTGCCCTGAAAACGTATTAGAGTACTACTTCCAATATAAAAATCTACAGAATCCAGTTTGAAGCGTCTCCATCTGCCAACTTGCCTCTACCTGAGTTCTATAACCTCCCACATTTTAATACCTTTTAGTAGGAGTATTCACGATCTTTAGTTTAACATGTTAAAATGTGTTAAATGGAAAACTTATGTTAAATGGAGAAGTATTTTCTTCTTTTACCATTTTAAAACGATATAACATGTAACATGCCCGAGAGTCTGTTACCAGGCCTGTTAAATGGATAATGACGTGACGAAACAGACCAGCTGAGCTTGTCACCGTTTTATTTGTTGTCGTTTTAGTTTACTAACTTGTAGTTTGTGTTTTATTATTTTTTTTTTATTTTGTCTTGTGTTTTGGACTTTTTAAAAAATACAATCAGTAGCCAAACTTTTACACTTCTACTTTTCACTTATTTCAGGCATGTTGTAATAAATTACTGTAACCAAAACTTAGAAGTAAACAATAATATGAATTTTTGGAAGGAAAGGTTACTAAACAAGTTGCTCAGAAAATATGCTTGGAGCTCTTATGCATTTACCATTTAACATGACTTTAAATAGGACTGCTCACAATGCTATACTTATAACATTTAACATGGTAAAGCATTTTACATTTAACAGAATTTCATGAATACCCCTACTAAAATTCTAGTGAGAATTTAAGAATCGAAATTGAAATTTGATATTTCTCTATAAAATTTCCTTTCGTTTGATACCGCGTTTATCTAAATCTATAGCTCCGTTGTGACGAAGGAGGTATATAGTACCGTAATATACATATGAACGATATCAGAGGAGAACCTTATATTTATAACAGTTTTATTGAATAATCTCAAGTGGAGGTGGAATAAGATCAATAATATAATCTATTCCTCTTTACTTTCCGATTAAATCAAACTGTCAGAACTTTTTTTTCCTGCTATGATTTGGAGTTTAAAATATTTAACCTGAGCCAGAGCTCTTTGGTTCTTCACAAAGCTTTGCTGTTAAACATGATTATGCCAGGTCAGTAGATCTGATTGATTAAAGACTTACAATCCGATTATGCGAAAGGGAGTTATTTTTCTTCTCCATTCCCCACTATTTCCTCATTCTCTACTAGATGGTGGAAAATTCATTTATGCAGCTTCTAAATTATTCTCAGCAATTGAGGATTTGTTTTTCTAGGAAACGACTTCCTAATTTGAAGTGCTTGTGGTTGAGTATCATTGAATATTAGAATTATAACTGAAAATGATGTTTATATAAAAGTTTTTTATTTAAGACCTGAAAGTTTAAATATTTAAATTTTAAATGTGTAAATACTGACAGATTCATTTTATTTGACCTATTAAACACAATATAAAAACTTGATAACTTTTTAACTGGATTATAACTGCAATTTATTTTATTTTGCGGTATTTTATTAACAAATACACATTATATAGAAAAAAATGTGTTATATTTTCTGAAGTGTCACTTCCGTGAGGTCGATTTTAACGAAAAAGGTGTCACTTCCGGGTATGTACCTCCATTAAACATATAATACGAGTATCAGTTCCGTACGACTTTCCGTTTTGAACTAGACTGCTCAGACTCAGACACGCAGACCATTTTATGAGACTAGGTTTTTTTGGACTTCAAAACATGTACTTTAGTCGAAAACTCGAATTCGAATATTTTTAAGATCGTATACTTTCTCTTACCATATATTCCAATTATTGGTAAATGAAATTTAAAAAAAAAACACAGTTTACTGTAACCAAAAATTTACAAAAATAAATTTCGATTTATAATTGTTTCTTAAAGTTATTCTTTAACTATTTTTCATATCATACCAAAAATATATTAAAATTTATGAACTAATTATTGATGCAGAATGATAAATGTATTAATTAGTTGTTTTTGATTTAAAAAATCTGTACCACTACAACCCATGCAAATTATGCAAGGAGATGATTTTGTCAGAACCCCAATCAAGGGTCCCCAATTTATGAGGGTGGGTGGACCCCGGGAGGGCTCCAGAACCCATAGGAGTTGACTCACGGCTACTGTGTAACAGAAATTAATTTTTTGCCCAGCAGGATTAGAACTCGGATCCTTGGAGTTAGTAGCATCTCGCCTTACCACGCTGCTACCGTGCGTGTTTTAATGAATTAGGTAATTTATTAATTAATCGGATATTTTTCATTAATTAGGTATATATTCGTTACTCAAAAGTTTGTTATTGCTATTTTTTAACAATTGTCACTTAGTGGAGCCAAAATCCAAATTTCTGGTCGACATTAT
>NW_027112576.1:81321-99658 GCF_000696795.3 Halyomorpha halys
GTTTCCTGTAGTTGAGGCTGGTTTGAATACCGATAAACATAAAGGATTCAACTAGAGCTCAAACAACAGTAATTCTTGAACTAATAAAAAACTGTATATCCTTGAACATCCTATGTTGTTCTCTTTTTTATGTGGATAGATTACAATATCCCTGCCGCAACCTCATAAAAAATTCAATAAATAGAATTTTCTGTTTTTACAGTACAGTACGATTCATCAAATAGTCAGTGAAATATGCTGTTTATATTAGAGGACAATCCCATTCAAGGCACTATGCCAGACCACAGAGCTCTGGTTGGAAAACATTATTATATGAGCTTCCTCTTGAAAAAAATGTATTATATGTCTTTTTAGGAAAAAAGCAAAAACTTTTACACTAAGCTGGTTTTATTGACTAACCGACATGATATGTGTTCTATACCGTCATACCTACAATGGCTATAGGTCATTTCATTGTAATCTATAATTTTAAACAATATATATATAGCTTATTATAGGATACATCATAATACATAAAAGCTAAATTATTAATTATTAATACTATACTTTATTTAAATTTTTTTTTTCATATTTTCTCACTTAACACAATACATATTTCCTTTTTCCCCCCTTCTTTAACAAACATAGAATAAAATAAAAAGATAAAATATAAATATTTTTTTTATTATTATTTATTTGATATTATAATTTATAATATATTTCATAATAGTTTATAATATATTTTGTTATAATTATTTATTCATACATGAGATTTTTATAATAAATAATTCAACATTTGAATTATGTAAACTCATTAAAAAGCTAGGTTGTCAATTATTATTAAAAATAAAAATATTAACGTGTGCTATCCATAATGCTGAACTTTCATTTAAACGTCCTTTTCTATCATACATCAGATTCCGTTGTTGAATAAAATTATATTTACATAGTAAAACTGGTAATATTAAATAGAGCGTGTTAGATATAAGAGTAATGATGTGTGTTATTCAAGAGCTAAGAGATAAAAAACATTGCTATATAGGCTATAGGCTAAATGACGTGTGGAGGAAGCGGCTTACTCACGGCTCATTGCCTTCTCAGCCTGCGTCAATCAGTCCTCTCCTATCTATCGCTTCCTCCTTTATTGTCCGTTCTGTATCCCTCCTCCACTCTATAGGCAAAATGTTAGCTAAACCAACGACAAAAAAGTGAGAAACATTCCATTCGCAAGGAAATAAATAAATCATCACAATATTGATAATATATTGATTCTTTTTTGTTCAAACAAAAATAACAAATATCTATCTTTAAATTGGTTCCATTGTGGTTTAAAAACAAAGATACTTTTAAATTCGAATATTTCTTCGAAAATCTCTCCTAGTTGAATAGGTTGTAATAATTAATAGTCACGAATTTTTAAAAATGACAGTTTAAAAATAAAAAGTATTTTATAAATATACTCACAAGTATATTCTGCCGAGAAATTAGATTTTTTAATTTTTTTTATTAGACATTCTTCTAATAATGATGAGGTATTATTATATATATTTTTTATTTCTTTACGGATTCATTCAATGAAGAGTATTATGATTAGTGGATTGAGGGGTGAACAATAATATTAATTTTTCTATTATAATTATTGAAGTTGCAATATTAGCAATATTACAAAACGTCGTGAAATGGGGGTTTTAGTGGCGTGGCTTGGGCGGATGTCATGTATTATATAAGAATGATGTACTAATTTAGTTTAGTGGAGGATGCAAACAAAAAATGTACGGAACTATTGATCCACTGGCGTTAGCCATTGTTCTATACTACCTTAATTGGACGTTGCAACTAACATCTTATAATGCTTCTAGGTATTCCAAGGAAAATGAAGAAAAGGTATTCATATTACTTTTCCATGTGATATATAAGTACTATTAATCTTATTATCAGCAGAGATCGTAAAACACAAAATATTAGAAGGCAATCGTACTTTTATATACTTTTGGAAAAGCTATGATTTTAAATTATGTTTTGTCGACATTGAAAATATTGATATCCCACAATAAATTATCGTAATATTTTCTGCTTAAGAAGGACGAGTAAGCGAAATTTAGATTAACTTTAAAAATTCTTTTAGTAAAGTAGAAAATAAAAATTAGATATATACGGAGTATAACAGGTTGAGTTTGTAAAAAAGTAAAGATAAATTAAAAATTTCTTTCTTGAAGAACATAAGTGTATATATACATAAATTCAGTAGTACATTTATGTCTCTTTCATTCATTGCTGTGCTTTTTATAAGTTAGTATTATATAGATTTATATTTCCACTATTAGTTGACAAAGTTCTATTTTTTAATAAAATTGTCTATTTATATTTTTATAGTCTTATCATATTTGCGATATGATCATAAAGATAAGTTTGTATTTTGTTCTCATTTAACCCTAATGGAGCCTGTGTGGCAAAATATTAAACTAATAGTTTTTTTTTTTTCCGGATCCCTCTAAAACAGAAAGCAAAATACATGAACTTAGTAAGTTGCATTACGCATTTGTTACATAAATCGGGTAGGACAAATAGTTATTTTCTGCTATTTGTATATCTATCTTGACCGCCACCCGGACTTCTCAATACAAAAACAAAATTCTCATTACCTGCAACTTTTTGGTATATCTGTTCCGAAATAATACGCACGGAGCTTAACTTCATTAAAATCAACTTTATATCAAACATAAATAATCATGGTGATCATTATTATAATTTTAATCTGGTTAGCTCTGTCAAGTACTTCCTTATTTAATCCTCTGCTGGAGAGAACAGTTCCTCTGAGAGGTGCGCCTCCTAGGGACGAGAGGAGGCACTATCCAGGTAGTTGTTATCCAGGTCTCAATTAGCCTCCAGGAAGGTCCCTTTAAAAATGTTATCAGCGAGGCAGTACTCCCTTGGAATTAGAGATAGTTTCTTTTAGAGCCCTATCTTCCTCCAGTCACTATGCTCCTCTAAGCCAATTCTTTTATTCCTTTACTTCTCTCTTAAAAATATATAAATAATAATAATAATAATAAAATGATTTTCCCCTCTTTTAAAAAATGCTTTTGTTTTATTTTATAACTGGTTATTCTTTTAAAAAAATGTATATCTATAGGTGTTGGGAAAAAATTCTAAATATATGGAGATTTATCGAACTTGGGTTCATGATATTCAGGTCTCTATGGGTATAGATATATAGAGATTCGCGTACCTATTTAATGGTTTCTAAATAACGAATTGTATGGCACTGTACCTCGTTATAACGACTAATATTCGTGGTACTCGAAATAATAAAATGAACTTATCCTGATTGAAATATGTAAATAGTGTATGCTCAGATTTATTTCACAAAAGATATCTATATAAACTTAGGAATCATACTTAGGTACTCTTCATGAAAAAAAAAAGAAAATTTGAAATTAATTTCATAGTGTCAGCAGAATCAAAAATAGATGCAGTAGATTTTTTTTTTTTAGTCCACCAACTCAATGAAATCAATTTCACAAAATTTAAAGTTGCGTCATTATTCTTCCAGACCAACGATAAGGTATTGTGTTTATCTTCTAAGTCTAAATGCTTCTTGTTCTTCACCGACGTGAAGTTCTGATAAAAGAATAGACAAATAAGCCTGGTTTGAACACTCACTTTAGTAAACTTTATTGTAGATTGTTAATATTAAATTGAATTAAATTACCTTTTTTAGTTCCATACCGAAAATTAAGGAACTCCTTACTATAAATTCTCATATTTTCGGTGGAAAGCAGAGATAGCAAATCTGTAAATTTTACTATTCTGTGTTTATTTGCATTTAAACCTGTTTTTACTGTTCATCAACTAGAAATTTGCGCAAAGAGGAGGTGATTTTGACGCGCCTTCGAATAGGTCACACGCGCCTGACCCACGGTTATGGCCCGCGATCCTCCACCTTTATGCCAAACTTGCGGAACAGAACTTAAGTCAAACACATTCTGACAGAATGCCGAGCTTATAACTCCCTCAAATCTTTATATTACCTGATGATCTCTATTCCATCTTGCAGGATAACAAACATACCATAGATAGACTGTAGAAGTTTCTACATCATTCCAAGCTCTACCATAAAATTTAATCAAAACTTACCTCAGGTCCACACTTTTTTTTTCTTTTCAACACACATTAATATTATTACCAAGACCGATTAGGGTCTTGTTTTTATGACTACCAGGTCATTGTGGAATACCGGGAAAGAAAAGGCAGACTAGCTATAATAAATACAGGCCATGTTGTGGCATCTACATGAAAATCAAAGAAAATTGATGGCAGGACGAATGGTTCATCACGAGAGACAACAATTTAGGAATGGTCCAGCATACGGTGGAACGTCCGGCCAGAAATATGGATCTGCTACAGAGATGTATTAACCCGTCTTCGGATAGGGCATACTCGACTCACCCACTGTCATCTCATGAAGGAGGGAGGATGCACCAATGTGTCGCTGCTGCTGAAGCGATCTTGCTGTTGGGCACATTCTTACTGGATTGGTCTGGAGTCACACCGATTCTCTTCATGTGTATAGGAAATGATCAGAGAAGAATCCACAACAGTAATAAATTTGTGAAGTGTAAATTGTAATTGTAAATTTCTCACTTTTTAATTTCAACTGTATGAACATGCCAATTGTAATATAATTTCTAAAAGGTCGAAACACTTAAATAAATAAATAAAAAAAAACTGTTTTTTTTTATTATATTTGCTCTATGCCAAGAAAACCTGACTGTAATTGTAACAAATACAAATACTCTCAGAAATTTCAGGAACCTGATTGAATCTGGGACGTAATAAATACTCCCAGAAAATTTCAGATACACCACTGTGAAATTGCACTCTCGGTAATATAATGGTGCTTGAAAAAAATTTGACTTAAACTGACGTATTCCTAATTAAAATTCCTAATTATAAATATATTTTACGAGGGAAACTAGGTAAAGTACAGAGGTGAATTAGTAGTTATCAGCGTTAGAGGAAACAGGGGAAGCCAGGAACCGAGGAAAATTCTATTATCTATAATGAAGGAGGGCTAGGCTGAGTGATTAGAACGGAGCGGGATTTGACCAGGGATCTGAGGCTACATTAATCTAGCTACCCTCTCCCTTCCTTCTCTCTTCAAAATTGTTTTCCTTTCATCCCTACAGTTTGTTATATAACATGTTGCTTTCTCGCGCTGTGCAACATGAATGTTATAGTCTTAATTTAAATCCCCGTCCATTAAATAAGTGGCTCTGAAACAAAAATATTGTTTAATAGTTTTTTTGTTTTAAATTCAAGAATAGGTTTCAAAATATAAACTAAGTGTAGATTTCATCATAAAACAAATCTTGATTTTTCCTCAATAAAAAATTGAAATATATATACATAATTACTTCATACATTTTTTTTTTGGGTGGGGGAGCCGACTACTACAAAAACAGATATAAAATAAGTGTAAAAAAAAAACAATTTTGATTTAATTCGTATTTATTTTTAGCCTACAATCCGTCAGATACGTTTCCAGTAGCTTCCTCTATCCTCGTAGATCTTGGGTAATATATGTATTAATTAATATGATTATTGGGATAAAATTAAATCTATGAGATCAACCTATTATAACTTAACATAAAAATTCATTTAGATATGTGATGATTCAATTTAAGTTTAACCGGTCATTGAATTTTTAACAGTACTCACTAAGTCTAAATTTCTTTAGTATTTTACATTACAGAAGTTATACTTTTGTCCAATTCAATGGTCACTATTAAAGGTAACTTCTACAAAACGTTTAGCACAACTCAACAGAAAAATTACACGAAGCAAGAAAACTTTTTAACTTAATTTAAGTATTTTTCAAAACCTCTTAACTTATAAGCTGCGAAGAATTACTCATCCTATTGCTGTAATTTGATAAACACTTTATTTTTTTTAATTTCACTATAAAAAAATGAGAATATTTTTTTTTTTTAATTTAAAGATTACCAAGAAAAAAAAATCAAATTGAAATTGACAAACTTGAGATTCATATTATTATTGTTATTTGTTTTTTAACCTCGCACATTAATAAAATATTTCCATATTTTTACCTTGTTAATCATTAAGTTTATCGATCAAAATTTGCTTTAGTAAAAAGAAAGTTCTGTTTGTTATTTACATTTAAGGACCTTTTATTTTGAACAATTTATCTGTAATGAAGTAGCCAATGCAGAATCTAATCATACCAGTGAAACATATCTTTTTTAATTTAACCTTCATTTCATTTTTTTTTTAAACCCCGGTTAATTCGGGTTGTTGGATTATTATTTATTTTTATTTATTTATCACCCTACCCTGCCTATTAGGTAATACGGGTGTTCGCAGCAGTTGGTACAACTCATTGGTAAAAGTTTTCAACTACAATAATCAACAAAAATAATCGCACCTCAGTAGACCTTCAAAACCTTCCGGGTTGTTGGATAAACGAGATACGGTTAATGGAGATTCTAATGTATAAAATTATAAACCAATAAAAATACCACATTAATTATCATTAAAGTGTAACCCTATCTTTTCCAATGCAGTATTTGTGATATACCAGTGAATATTTGTTGTTAAGTATAAAAAAAGAAAATTAAAATAAGTAAATACAAAAAAAAAAAGTTAGAACATGATTTTTAAAAATGTTTTTTTATTTCTACTCAGTGGATTATAAAAATGAAGGGAATATCAAAAGCTATTTTTTATTACAGTACTTCCTCTCTATCATAAGTCGTTGAAGGAGTAAAGAGGAGTTTTAATTTTTTTTTCCCCATTCTTTTTTCTAAAAAGGAGCTTACTATAATCTAATTTTGTGGGGGATGCAGTTAGGGACTGTAAACAAAGGGCAGGCAAGATAACAAAGAATGTTTTAATCAGTGCTTCAAAGCTTCCCATTAACTCAACCACATCAACGTAGCTCATAGCCCTTTCTCATCTGACAAGCGAAATGAATGGCTATTTATTCCGCTCTATTTCAGACTGGATTTTGTATTTCTGAAATGAATCCTATGTACTAGTTAATATATATTTTATGAATACTTACGTTTAAGAAATACACATTTATATCAATCTTGCACATACAATTTTTTTTTTTTTTTTTGTCGAATGTTATAATTAGTTCTCTTTTTCAGCCTGTGGGTATGTATGCCAAGAAATATGAGTGGGCGGGATCACAAGAGAGCGGAGATTGCAGCCTCTGGGTCCGCGCGGCCACTTTGGACTTCGACGACGGGGAATGGGAATGTCAGGTCACTGCTTCAGACTTCACCACCCAAGACGCACTCACATCCACCCCCGTTCGCTTGGTCGTCAGGGGTAAGTTCTTACAATGGCTTTATCAATTTTATCTGATCCTAAGTTACTGTATACAAATTTAAGGTAGAACTACTGAGTTTAAATATAACATCAAGAAAGTAAAAGAAAACCTTTAATCATTTAAATTACAGTAAAAAAAAAAGAAGAAAATGTTGAGGCCTATGCCAAATCAGGTAACTAAAATTTAGACTATTGAATAATAAGGTAATATAATGAACACAATATATAAAACTTCGAAGACATAAGATGGTGGAATAAATTCCTTTTTTATTTCGTCCAAAATACTAGGCGTTTAGACCTTCCGTACTCGTGTATCCCAATATTTTTTCTTACTTTTTCACCTTACTTCAACGTACTTTTTTCACCCATATTGTCTCTTCTTGAGTGAAACTATTTCTTATATATTGCAATGATGAACAAATTTCTAACTGTGTCGACGTCATTTCTTCAAGTTGGCTCTCAATAACACCAATTTTGAACAGATGTTTTGACTGAAAATCATAGCCAGTCTGCATTCTAAAACAGACTTCACTTCGTCTTCTCCGCAGGTTCCTTGGGATCGGTAATCATAAATTCCTTATGATTATTAAACGTTCTATAGAGAATGTATATTGAATACCTAGCTTTTCTCTTGCTCTTCACTTCATCATCATTGTTGTCGTTTTTTAATATAATTTCTTCTGGCCTTTTAATTTAATTTTGATTAATATATTTTTTTTTTTTAATATGAAGAGTGCTCTGCTCAGACTTTCCTAGTTTTCTCATGTAGTTGGTTGGGTCGTGGTTCTTTACTTTTAAAATCATTTAAATTCTATCTTATTTTAAGAGTTTGGGGTGTCTCTGTATTTTGGAATATCTATCGGAGCGACCAGTAACATTTATTTCCGTTATCGATTCTTCTCCTTATTCCCTCCTCTATCTTGTTGTCAATGGTTAAGGGTTTTTATTTTAATTTTTTTTTCATTTGTTCATTTTAAAAAAAAATTGAAATATAATCTTATCGATAGTGACGTAGGTAGTGTAGTGTCGTCAATAGTACAGTATTGTTATCAGTGATAAATTTGATTCTTCACGTTAATATATACAAAATTGTTATTAATGATAATTTAAATTATTTGTGCAATTATATTTATTATTTACTGTTCATCTTTAAAAATTGTATAGCATCATATCGCTGTGGATTGCCTCATATTGTGTTTAAAAAAAAGAATCGAGAAGACGGAGGGATGCTCTGAAAAATCGGGGTTTTTATAAATAAAAAATTTATAGCTTTTGTAAAAAAAAAAGATCCAAAGTACATTACACTAAAAATTGATATGAAACCTTGATATGAAACCTTTCCAATTCAGGATTCCAGTAAATAATACGCATAAAATCATTATAAAAATAGAGTGTGATAAGACCAGGATTCTATGAAATTCATGTTTACGGTATTCGTCTATTGTTTAATAATTTCCTCCCTTGACCACATCATAGGCAAAATTGATAACAGAGCGTTATTCTATTTTCCTCAAAACTAAGCCATCCCAACCACAGGCATCCTTCTCTCCTACCTTTGATCTAAATGTTCCTGACGATGTTACCAATTTCAATTCTTCTAACAACAAACTAAAAATGTTGTTTTAAAACTAAAATACATTGAACTGAATCACTCCTAAAGCAATCCTAAAATTTTTTTTATGGACGATTTTATTAACTTGTAACTGAAATATCAAACAAATGTTATTAGTAAACTTATAAAATAAGTGCATTAAATTGTTGATGGAATGGTGCACATAAAATTATATGCTATTGGCAAATGACCAAACATTATTGACTTATTTTTAGAGAAAATCCTATTAAAAAGTATGTTGACATACTATTCACTAATGTTCGTTAGCAGCTTATGTTATCATCCAAGTTGTCTACTTGTAAGTTCACCTTTCTGAATTACTGCTAGGTAACCCTTTATTTTCTTCATCTATTTTTTGGATTGATTTGGACAATTAGATGGACTGTTAAGTAGAAAATTACAGCTTTTAGCTAACAACAAAATTATTCCTTTACAAGACAATAATATAACCTATTTGGGCTTACAGACTAGAACTCTAAGGGACAGTTTTAACATCAAACGCTTTCAATCCTTTCAATCAAAAGTCAGTCAATGCTTCTTACTATGTTACGAACAATACCCTACACCATAACCTTAATATCTCATTTGTATCAGACCTTAATAAATCCGAATTCATCACATACCATCAGAAACACACCCACCCCAATCCCCTAGCACAAGCATGACCCTTCCCCTCCCCCTCGAAGGATGAAACGGCAGTGGCTTAGAGACCTATTGTAAATAATTGTATTGAAATTCTGGCAATAGCCAGATTCTCGGTTCTGAAGTTCTGAGCGGCAGCGGCTAATGCCCTTATTTATCCTTTACTGGTTATAATACCAGTGACGCAGTTAAAAGAGAAGCACCGGGATCCTCCGGAGTCCTACTAGTGAACTTTGAAATTGTTCGTAGGTTTAAATATTTATGTTATATAATATGGGATCGGTATTGGCAGCGGATAATGACATAAGGTAGGAGGTGAACCAAAGAATTATTTCCGCAAACAGATGTTATTATGGTCTCCTGAAGAATATGAAAAACCGCTTACTACAGCGAGCAACTAGACTTCTCCTTTACGAAGTCCTTATAAGACAGGTCCTGACTTATGGCTGTGAAACATGGACATTGGCGAAGGACAGTGAGGAAAAAATGTTAATTTTCGAGAGGAAGGTCCTTCAGAAGAAATTTGGCTCAGTGAAGGAGAATGATAAATGGAGAACCAGGCGAAACCAGGAACAGGCCAACTTGTAAAGGAAGGTTGTATGGATGGACGAGACCTCAATTTCAAGGAAGCTCTATAGCACGGAGCCCAGTGGAAGAAGGAAAGTGCGTAGACCAAAGTTGAGATAGAGATATGGAGTAATTTCCGATGCCAGAATCCTTGGAATAAGGAACTGGTGGAAGACTGCTGAGGATAGAGAAACATGGAGGACAACTCTTGAGGCAGCCTAGTAATGGATCTAGTAATGGATTGATGAGCTCGGTTTATTAATCTATTATATGTTGATTTTATTTTTATTTAATAGTAGGTAATAATTTAGAACACAAACTTCATCTGACTCATTCTCTCAATTATTTCTTCTAGTGTTGGAGCCCTAATAAAATTAGTAAATCTAAGTTTTTAATTATTTTACTCGAGTCGATTTTACTTTGACTATCATACACACTAATATGTTTGTTATCACCATCCCATTAACAAAACCTGTTAAAGAACAGAGGTATAATTGTTTAGAAAACGATTTGGACATAATTGCCTTAATAGATAACAAATTAAACCTAAATGCATCCATTTTAAAGTCATCCTGATAATAACCTAAAGGCAGAAACATTGGAAAATAAAAACGATTGAGAGAATGGATCAAATGCAGTTTGTATTTTAATGATTAGTTATTATTGCATTTAATTTATTATTATTATGTAATGAATAAAATAATAATATTTAAATTTAGAAAAAATAAAAAGTGTTGTACCTATTTCTTTCATTTTACATTAATGTAGAATCAATAAAATGAGAATATATTTCTGGTTAAAAGAAAGGAAGTGAAGTTGTCGACATGGAAATGTAAAAAATTGCTTACCTTCCATAATAAATTCTTCTAAGAAATAGGATACTTTGCGTTTTTCCTTGAAGTTCGGGCACCCTTTCTATAAATCAGACTTACACTTCGCCCAGCAAATGCTTATCATAGACCGCATTTGTTACAACTTCTGACTTTATTTATTTAAATACAATGAGTTGAAAGAAATGTTCTTGAGTTTTGGTCTATAGAACGCAAATTTTAATTGTAGACGCTTGTATTAGTATTTTCTTATGGTGAATAACATAAACACTTACATTTAATATTATTCATAGTAAGCTGTTTATCGGATAATTATGATTAAAACTACTACTTCCCTGTACTTCAATATTTATTGTGCATAAAAAAATTAAAATAAAATTGAATATGTATCATGTTAGATATATTGTTTATTTTTTATCTTTCTGAACTTCATATCACGTAAAATAAGCCATGTAAATTGATATTTATAAATTTTAATCTATGCATTTTCTATTTAACACAAAAAATCTCCAATTTTAACAAAAATATGTTTTTAAACTTGTTAAATAAAAAAAAAGGTTATAAATAAAGTTTTATAAAAATCGCACGTTTTACATATTTAATACAAAATTGACCAAAGTGGAGAATGTGAGTTTTGCCATTAGATCCATTATTTGTAACATAATATGAGTCGATTATTGCTAAAATCCACCCAGTCATCTCATATTGTCGGGTTCGGAATAAGAGACATTGATATGTGCCTTACAATAGTTAATAAAGTGCACTGGTGCTTACGATTAGTAATTTATATTTATAAATTCTTATAAACCTTAAACAGATATGCAAAAACAAATGTATTTGGTATAGGTTTTGCAACACATATTAAACTACTTAGGTATCCAAGTTGTGTGCAGATTGGTATGCTCATGTTTAAGTTTAGCTATTTTGGGGGAAAAAAAAATTGAAAAATGGTGAGAGCGAAACTTTTCATTCTGTCTCTATTTTAATATTTTAAGGTTAATCAAGGTTGGAATAACGAATAATAAATTTTGTCGCTGCCAAGAATACTATAGTTTAGCAAAATATAACGAAGCCGTAATGCAATCGGGAACGATCAGGCGTTCTTTTTATATACTTTATTTATTCACAAAATTCTTTAATATTTTTTATTTAGCCATTGTTTATAATTGCTAACAATACGACTTGCTTTCAAATAAACAATATAAAAGTACTTTAGAGGAAGTTTTGAAAATATGGGATTCAAGCTCTGTGAGACTATTTCAATAAGTATATATACGTTTTTTCTTACCTCCAATACATTATATTAATTTACTTTTTATAAATTCATTTATTTTTTCAGTCATTTTTTCTGTATAAAGGTATTTTAAGGATAGGCGGGAACTCCACTGAGTACGGGGGACTTGCGCTCTTTTATTTCAATGAAGAAAGACCTATTTGGTATTAATGTGAACTTATATTTCTCTTCGATTCACCGAGTTTACTCAAAATTTAGTCGGAGCTGTAAGTCGAAAACATGTAAAACATCGATTCTATAAAGCCGCACTTTCGATCGATCGATTTCAGCGAAAAAGTTTCTCATATTCTATTCATATTCCCGCCTAAAATACGTAATTTTAGTTTCCTTTGACTTATCGTTGTTGAACAAGAATGATCACTCGCTCCCACACACAGACCATTTTGTGAGACTTGATTATTTGAACCCCTGATCACAAAACATGTATTTTCGTTGAAAACTCAAAGTAGAAATTTAGCATGATTACAATACTTTACTATATATTTTATATATTAGTAAATGAAAAATGGACTTAGTTGGAACATTCACGTAATTAATTTTATGTCCATATATAAAATATATATGTATACAAATACAGACAAATGACTTGTATAATTATTCTATAAATTATGCATAACGAAATATCATTTCCACTAAGAAATATCATTAGTGAAACATTATGTGAAATATTAGGTGCCATGAACAGTAATTTTTTAATTTCATTTCAGTAAAATTATTCTCATTGCTGGTATTATATTATGGTTATTTTGACAGTTCATACTACAATTTGCCAATTTCATTTCTTTTTAAATTTGAGTTATATTGCTTAGACATTAGAGTTATATTGCTTGAACATCATGAGAACCGGAGTTGAGTATTTTTTATACTATATTTAGATCTAAATAATCGTATTCAGATTAAAAAAAAATCAGTTTAAATTAACTAATAATACACTATTATATAAAACTATTTTTGTATATGATGATGTAATTATATAGATCAAATAATTTCTTTTCATATCAATATAATTATGATTACAACAATAAATATACACATTTTAGTAGTGTGGAATATACATGTTCATTTGAATAATATGTGATTGTATGATAACGTCTGTATTGTGTGATAACGTCCCCGCAATATACTATTAAATGTAAAGAAAAGGATATTTGAAATCCAGCTGCTCCTTAATACATTCCATATTTGCCCTAACTGTGATTGTGTTTATGTAGGCAGATTTATACAGCAATAAAACGTCATCTCTTGTCCTTTCGACCCCGCTCTGGGTACCTACCACTCCCATATTCCCTCTCTCCCTTATTTCCGCAATATTCACTATATACTTCTTTCCAGCCCAGCGTCCTATATGAAATATTTACTATGATGTAAAATATATTACTAAATGGTTAAAGATTTATTAATTTTTTTTTAAATTAAAGTTAAAATAATTTTGAATAACTACGATTATTGAATGATAGATAACACACACAAAAAAAGTAGTTTCTAAGACCTATTGTATTAATTGGTGGACGTGTTTGTGTTATTGGCATCAAATCATTGTAACTTATAATTTTACGCTTTTCAACGAAAACGTTCCTAAATATATTTAGAAAATTTTTCATTCATGAATTCTTTCATTATTTTATTAATTACCACAAATTATGCCAATCATGATTTAAAAAATGTATTTATCTGTCTTGGATTTCACCAAAAGGTTGAAACAGCTTACATAAATGGATTTCAGTAAAACACAACAACCAAGTTTATTATTGATAGAGGTAACATTTTTAACGTGTGAATTCTGTATTGATAATTTAGCTTTGTAGTTTTTGACTTATAATCAGTTAATAATAGAATAAATACAAATAATTAAAATTTATACATAAAAATTATAACATCTTTTAGAACAACACAAATAAATTAAAAGACAGGACCTGCAGTTTCAGAAAAAATAACTATTATTAATATTCAAAGAATAAACTGTAAATGTACTATTTATTTAAGAAAGCTTTAAGTGTTAATAAAATATTTTATAGTCTGTTTTTTTTTTCTTTAATACATTTTATACTGATTCCGTTAACATCACTGATGTATAATTATCTGATCGCTATAACATTTCAATTCAGTATAACATTTCAGTAGATCTTTCAGAATGGTTTACTATAAATGAAATTTTGGGCTATATTTTAGGCTATTTCCTTATTGGAGTACCATCGAGCGAACGGGCGACTGTGATGTATGCCAAATCGAATGATGAAAAAATCGAACGCAAATGATGTAGCTGGATTTGAAGTTACATCAGGGCAATCAGCTACATTATATAAGTGTGATTTGTCCATCGCCCGTTTTATCATCTATTGGCATCACTCGCTCTCACTATAAGGATATTACTCTCATGGTTCTGGGTTAATTATTCTATAAAAAAATAATAATCTGTTTGACTTGGGCTTTATTTTTATATCCAATTTTCAGTTTGAGATCGGACACTTAATGTAGTCCTGATGAATTGGTAATTTGGACCTCGTTCTCTGAATCATCTAATTTGCACGACCTTTAAACCCAGGGACTGCTAAGATATTCGAATTACTCCGACGAGGCTCTCTTCTGGAATTTATCGCTTCATTTAAGCAGGAGCCATGACGAAGAAGAAGAGATGAAGTACAGAGGTAGGGTGTAATTGGAGTGGAGAAGGCCGGTACCGGAGTAAGATCTGGTTTTACTGCAGGATCTCCATTAGCAACGGGACGGAAGGGTATTCGATTTTAATTGCGACGGTTTCATTGAAGGGATTCGACTTAATCCTCAGGGACCTTGTTACCTCATCCCACCTAATCCCGAGACTTCTCTCATCCGCCGTTTATTTGTAGCCTTAGTTTTAACGGGATCTTCGTACTCATTACTCCGAAATCCCTATATTCGTCGTTAAATTGGGATCTTTCGTTCGGAGTTGGGTATTGACATCCAAAATATTCATCTCCATGTTCTAAAAAAAACTGGAACAATTGTTTCACATAGCATTGTGAGTTTATGGAAACATAACTAATTTTAAATTACGTCCAGAGGTGAACATCTAGCTGATGTCTTTACTTAATTCATATGGATTAATTCCGTCATATTTTAAGTACTTTGCACTCACCTTTGTGTCCGTTCATGAAAAAATGTAATATAATATACTATCTGTATCTTTCGTATATCGTATTCTTTGGAAAAAATAACGTAAAGTTTAGTCTTTTCTTGATCTTAAATTTTATTTTTTCTAATTATATTTTTTCCAGTACCATAAATGGTATTGGCGTTGTCGTCTTACTGAATAGCTTATAGCAAAACGATGAGTTCAATGATGACAAAAATTTCGCGACAGACGAGATGAGGACTGTGTTGGAATGGGTTGGGATGTTAGGTGTCTGAAATTCGTACAAGATTGGACATAGATGGCCGCTTGTAGCTAAGGGAGTAGAGGCGTCGTAGTAGCAATCTCGTAACTGCTACGGCGATGGTTTTAACCCGCCTATTTTTTTTTTCGTGGTGGTCTCACGAATGCCACTCTAAAGTCAATGGCATTTGTATTGATAGGCATCTATCGATTTATGATTATTCGTATGCAAGTCCTAAACTTTGTTTCACCATTCATTGTTATTTGAGAATAATTAAATTATAACTGTACTTTTTATAAATTATTATGAACTTGGTTCACGCATGTTGTAAAAAGTAACACGAATGACTAAGATTTTTCATTTTACGTGATTTTTAAAATGATAAATAGAATTTTTTTCTATTCTGAAAACTATAAATATATCATAAATGGTATTAAAATACATTTCAACTAAAAGTTGCTAAATGGTGTTCCTAAAAGATAGTTATGTTCATATGTACCCGATGTTTAAACAAATGAAATGAAAAAAATAATTTTATTCTGGGACATATATCCCCTAAGAATAAATACATGGTTCATACATTAAGATTTTTGTCTGTCAAGCATTTACAAGTTTCCAGTAAGTAGTATGAAATTACATTGGGATGTTGGCTTAACTACTGTTTATAATGTTAATCAATGCATGCCTATTTATTTGATTACAATGATGTGGAGGTTTGGTTACACAATAAGTGTTGTTTAAAGGATAAAGTTTTCGTGTTAGTATGTATGGGAACTAATATATGAATGAAAATATGAAAACCTGTAGTGGGGGTCGGTAGTGGAACGATGCTGCTGTTGTGGGAGCAGTCAACAGTCTTTAATCCCTTTTGTTACCTCAATGTTTACTCCCTTAATCCCAGGTCTCCACGTATATATCGTAAAGTTCCAGCTGATTTTCTATTAATCCAACAATTTTATATCATCAGAAAACAGCTTTATACTGTAATACAGTCTATTCACTGTAGATAAACTTAATGATGAATATGAATTGATGGAAGAAGGCAAAGAAAAATTGTTTATAAACACAATAGCATAGATAGATATACAGTTTGATGGCCAGATCCAGACTGAGAGATGAGAATAGATTCAAGTGACCTATATTCAAAGATAACATTCACCTTATTTGTTTTTTATAGAAATGTACCTCACCGTGAATTGTCAACTGGTTTATTAAAGTAAAATTCAACGATGGATTTTCGCCTTGATAATAACTAATGAAAAGAGAATTGCTTCAAATTGATGCATAATTTTGCGAAAGAAATCATGATGATTAAATTCAAATACAAACAATGGCCAGATTGATAATATATTTCAAGTTACAAATGTTTTTGTTTCTATGTTTATATTTTCATTGAAGCTACAAGATTTGCTAAATAATGGGATAATATCTTAATAATTATAATGTTATATTAATGTTTGAAAAGTTATTCAAAATATCTGCTACATGTGAAATGAAGCAGAAACCAAATCAGTTCCGTTTAATCGAGAAAAAAATTCCTGGGAAACCATGGTACGATTCGGTTATATTAAATTCTGTTTGATGAGTTAGAGACTAGGTCTGCTGCGTAGTGAATAAATTTGGTTTTAGAGATGACCCGTGGTTTATCTGCGAATTATTGAAATATAAAATAACACCTTGAAATTCTTAAGGCTTCTATCGTTTAAAGCGATTATTTTATGATAAGAATTCAGTCATATTTACATAATTAATTTATTTTCACAGTTTGTGTGTAAAGAATTAGTTACTTATTATTTAATGTATTAAATCTAGAAAAGATATACAAAAAATAAAAAAAAGGTGTAGAGCTCATGCTATTATTGCATAATATATGATTTGCTCACATTCAGGCTTAATTAATATGCAGACTCAAGTAAAGACAATAAAATTTCTTAACTTCAAGGTCTGGAAATTACCATGAAATTCATAAATTTATCATACGAAATTGTTCAATCTTAACCCTCCTCTACTTCCTGAGAGTCTGCTGTACTCATCCTCCTAAAATTAAAAATAAAAACGGTATTAGTTTTTTTTCAATCTTAATACATCGATTCCCTCTCTGCAACCATTATTTAGATTTACTTTTAGAGAATTGATTTTCAAAAAAACAAAAATCTTAAGACCAGTGAAGGCGAAAATTATGACTTTTTTAAAAAAAAATATTTATGTTGTTATAAAAATTAGGATTTATTGAGGTGGAAATAACTAATATAAATTTTGTTTCTGCCAAAGATACAATATATAAACAAAAGATAACGAAATCGTAATATAATCAGTGACGATCGTGTGGTAACGGCTTTTCCCGTTAAAATTGGATGTTTTTTTTTTCGAATAACAAAATTAAAGGTTCTTCAAAGGAAGATTTTTGTTTAAATTCGTTCTTTAAACCCTATCAGACCATTTCAATGGGGATAAGTTCTAGCTGATATTAAAGACCATTTAGTTCTACATTGACATGGAAAGTTTAATAGAAATCGTTTGATTAGTTTTCGAGAGAATTGAAATATGTGATAAATACATTTAATCATTCGGTCTGTCGATTTTGTCAAAAAAGTTTATGTTGCGTGTATTTCATTCGAAATGTTTTAAAATAAAACTACCACACTATTCTAAAATATCCCGGCAATCTTAGCAGAGCTGAGAGAGTGGCCTGTTTTCGGCTAGT